>NW_021703784.1:70170194-70235512 GCF_005190385.1 Monodon monoceros | reverse complement strand
GCCCTGGGCGGCCTGTGGGCAGCTCTGGTGGCCCTGGGCGGCCTGTGAGCGGTCCACATGACATTCGACGACCAGTGAGTGGCTCAGGGGCCCCTAGGCGGTCAGTCAATGGCCCTGGCCAATCAGTAGTTCCAGCTGGACGAATTGTCAGCAGTTCAGGCCCTGGTAGACCAGTGAGCAGCTTTGGACCTGGGCGAACAGTTAGTACCTCAGGTCCCTCTCTGAAGCCCAAATGCACTGTTGTCTCAGAAACGATTTCTTCCAAGAATATAATCAGCCGATCCAGCAATGGACAGATGAATGGAATGAAGCCTGCCTTATCTGGCTGCAGATCTGCCCAAGGTAAAATTTCCCTTCACCCTGAAAGTATTTATTTGTCACTAGGAAATTGGAAAGAATATTTTGTTTTATATAACCAAAGACCCTCTGAACTCTTCTATGTGCTTTCAAATGTATTCTTGTGTTGATAGAATCCTGATGTTTTGTCTGTCCTATGCCAGAGAGTTCCTTTAGTAACCATGGCTTGGAAAAGTCTCTAGAAAGAGACTTATCTAGGGCCTTCTGTGTTTACTCCTGTAATGTCTCCAAGTGCAGTAAACTTAGCTATGGGGTTTGTAAGACAGGGTGAGTGTATATGCCTTTTGTGGTTCAATGAATGAGTTCATCTTTACCTCTTCATGAAGACTGTGGACACCTGTCTTCAAGGACTGGCGTGTATTTGTAAGCTTGAAGCCTTTTGTTGCATTATTTGTCCATTAAATATTTGTTAAGCACCCACTATGTGCCAGGAACTATTTTAGGTGGCCTTGTGTTTCTGCTCCTTACAGTGGCCCTAGCTACCAGTCCTGTAGGATTCTGCTGTCCCAAGGTATGGGATCATTGGTGGTACCTACTAACTGCTAGGTCAGAGTTTCTACATAGTATTAAGGATTTGTTGAAGCACTTGTTAGGCACCATGGAGAATATAAAAAGAAATATAAAGAATAAATATAAAATATAAAATATAAAAAGAAACAAAAGATGAGATTCCATAGTTTAAACTACCTAATTCAGTCAAAACATTGGTTCTTAACCAAAGACAGCTTTGGTCCCCAGTGAACATTTGGCAATGTCTGGAGACATTTTTGATTTACACAACTGGGGATGGGATGCTACTGGCATCTAGTAGATCTACACTGCACAAGACAGCTTCCCGACAACCAAGAAATATCTGGCCCAAAGTGTCAGAGTGCTAAAGTTAAAGAAACTCCGAGCTAAGGAGGCAAGCCACGCATATTAAAAACAACTGTAGAACAACAAAGGGAGTGTCTGTAATCAAGGACTAGAAAGCAGTTGTTCCCAGATACTGGTCTATTGATCAGTGCCTGTCTTTTGCAGAATTTTTAATCAGTCTTTTGACAAAATGACAAAAATTAGGATGATGCAGTGAGTTTTTCCTTAAAGTCAGACTTGCTCAGTTTGAACAATTATCCATATCTGAGAATCTGTCATACTTCATTGGACTTTTTAAAACTTCAATGGAATTATGGTGATAATAGATGGTAGATTGTTACCTTTGGCATCTTTTCTTGGCATGAGTAAAATTAGTGATCCTTTAGTGATTTGTAATTTTTTTTAAAGAAATTGTACTAGTCTTTTAAATCCAAAAGAGTAGGAACTACTAAGCTAGAAAATGTAACAGTTCTAGTAAGCCCTGGGATAGACAGGAATTCTATTCCTTGTGGGTACCATGAAGCAACAGGGATGATGTAGTAATGAGTTCATGCTGGGGGCCAGTTGGTGGCTCTGGTTGGTTGGTTGGTTGGTTGGTTGATGGCTGCGTTGGGTCTTCGTTGCTGTGTGCGGGCTTTCTCTAGCTGTGCTGAGCAGGGACTCCTCTTAGTTGCAGCGTGCGGGCTTCTCATTGCGGTGGCTTCTCTTGTTGCGGAGCACAGGCTCTAGGTGCGCAGGCTTCAGTAGCTGTGGCTTGCAGGCTCTAGAGCACAGGTTCAGCAGTTGTGGCGCACTGCTTAGTTGCTCCGTGGCATGTGGGATCTTCCCAGACCAGGGCTTGAACCCGTGTCCCCTGCATTGGCAGGCGGATTCTTAACCACTGCGCCACCAGGGAAGACCCTGGCTCTGGTTTTTGAGGCTACCATCTTAATGAGTTCTTAAAATCTCAGCTTACATAGGACTTTGTTGGGACTACTAAGTTTTAATGGTCTTATAAATAATGGCTTTTCTGTTCTTAGGTCCTCAAAGGCTTCCCTTCCCGGGTAGTTACAAAAGGCAGCGAGAATATGAAGAGGAGGGAGATGATGATGAATATGACTCTGAAATGGAAGATTTTATTGAAGATGAAGGAGAACCTCAGGAAGAAATATCCAAGCACATTCGAGAAATCTTTGGCTATGACCGAAAAAAGTAAGGCTAAAGAAGATTTAGATATGTATACTTTTTATTTTCAATAATCCCATGCTATGGGGGAAAAAAGTAAACATTAATAGTAGAGGCATTGAATACAATTCTTAATTAGGAATCCTTGCATGATTGTTTAGATTTACTTTGTTGGCACTTAATATTTAAGAATTAATGCAGAATTATTTGTGTAGTTACTTGTATGAGGGCCAAAAAATATCCCTTTTTAACTGTTCTCCTTATAAGATATATATTTAATGAGAGTGAAGCAGCTTGGTGTAGTAGAAATGGATTGGCTTTGAAATCAGAAAGCCATCCACAGAGCTATGTTGAAAGCCAGTTTGATCTGACACCTGCTTTTCTTTGATGTAAAAAACTTTGCTACTCAAAAGTGTGGTCCCTGAACAGCAAGCAGTGTGGGACCAACAACATTGGCGTCACCCGGGAACTTGTTAGAAATGCAGGCTTTCAGGCCCCACCTTAGATCTGAATCCAGATCAGCTTTATAAGGTTCCCAAGTGATTCACATGCACATTAAAGTTAGAGAAGCACTGATATAGAGCAAAGCTCGGGGTTTGAATGGAAGTTCCACAGCTTACTAGCTGGGTAAACTTGAGTAAGTTATTTTTTAAATGACATTTGGGAGGATTAAATGAGGTAGTATACAATTGACCTGTGAACAATATAGGGGTTAGGTAAAATCCATAAGTAACTTATAGTCAGCCCTCCGTATATATGGTTCCTCTGTGTACCAGTTCCTCCCTATCTGTGGTACCACATGTGTAGATTCAACCAGTCATGGATTGTGTAGCACTGTAGTATGAAAAAAAATTCTCATGTAAGAGGACCCATGCAGTTCAAACCCATGTTGTTCAAGGGCCAACTGTATAAGTAAATCTGTCAGCACTTGCCCTCTCCTTTGAAGTCATGGATATTAGAAATTAGAAGGCAATAGTAAGAAAAGGTCTTTAAAAAAAATTTAGCAGAAGAAAGAACTGGATTAAAAATCAGATCTAAAAACCTAATCTTAGTAGTGTCATAAGCTAGCTATATGCTTTTGGTCAAGCTGTTATCTGCCTCAGTCTCTGTTCTGAATCCATGAAACTCAAATGAGATTAATATATATATAATAATTTTCATATATATTGTGCTTTCATGATTTTAATATAAACTGTCATGTAAATAGAGGTGAGTGAGTTGAGCAAATGTTGTTGGATTGGTACTTTGATCAAAATTAGATTCAGGAATAGTTGCCTTCTGGAAATATTAAGGGGTCATTTAATTTATCTTTACTTTAGAATCTCCCCTTTACCCAACCTCTGCCCACCTCACTGTCTGCCAAACAAGGAGGAATAATCCTAAATGTATGTTTGATTTAGTTATAACGATGTTGGTTTTAAAAACAGGAGGATGTAGTTCCTTTAGAAAATTGGGTTTTTCTTTTTTTTTTTAACAACTTTGATTTTCTCTTATCAGATACAAAGATGAAAGCGATTATGCCTTACGTTACATGGAGAGTAGTTGGAAAGAGCAGCAGAAGGAAGAAGCAAAGAGGTAAGCACAGATGTAACACGTTTGTGCAGAAATGTCCTAAAAATTCTTTTCTGTTCCCTCCTTCAGTTGCATCATTGGGAGCAGGGGCTTTGGGCCATGCTGTTTGAATTCCAGTCCTACTTACTTGCTGCGGGGCTTTAGACAAATTCCTTAGCCTTTTAAATCTGTTTTCCCATTTATAAAATGAGAATATACTGTTTTCATTCATTGAGGTTTTGTGAGGATTAAGATAATGTGTACAAGTTGCCCAGTGCAGTGACTCACCCATGTAGGCACACAATAAATGCTAGAGGCCTCCCCTGATCCCATTGTAGCATGTTATTTTTCTTTCCCCATCCTTAATTCCCTTTCCACATCAGATACATCTCAGCCTTGCTATCCTGTACCACCGCTGGCCTCAAGGACCTGTTGAGGAATATGAAATTCCCTATGTCTGATTCCTGTTTGGCCACCTGATATCAAATAAATGATCATTTCTTGGGTAGGGGTAACAAATGATTACTTTGTTTATAATGTTAACTTGGTGAAATAATTCACCTCATTCTCAACTCAGAATATTAAACCTCTTTCTCCCTCTTGCCGTCCCTCCTCTAACTAGATAAAATATCAAACTAAAGTGTTGGGAAGGGAAAAGAAAAGAATGTTATTTATTGAATAAATGTTTCTTGTTCTTTATTTTTTAAAGCTGATGAGATAGTTTATATTTATTACTGTAATGGGAATATTAAGGTGTTGAGGTTATATGTAAGGTCTTTTTTCCACTATAACTTGAGGCAGTGGCAGTGGCTCCTGGTAAAAAGTATTCCTGCTTAGTCTGTTTTCAGTGGTAAAGGCTTGAGGCATTTTGAGTGCATCAGCACATTCCATGTAAGCTCCCAGTTGAAATTTCATTTTTGCTTTTTTAAAGAGAGCAGTAATTTCATGTATATTGATAAATACCCCCTTTTTTTCCCTGACAGTTTAAGACTAGGTATGCAAGAAGATTTAGACGAAATGAGACGTGAAGAAGAAGAAATGAGACGTCGAAAGGCCAAGAAGCTGAAGAAGCGTTAGCTGCTGCTTTTATTTATTTTTGTGAAATTCTGAAAACAGTCTGCTGCAAGGAAGTCCTGCCTTCAGACTGAAGAAGCCCCTTATTTTAGAATTCTACTTGGGTACTCAAGGAGAAGGAATGCATACTGTCATCTATCTGCAGGCTGTCGTTAGAGCATAAAGTATTTTCAGATACTTCCCAGGGTGAAATCTGTAATGCAGATGACATAACACCCAGTGAGTGCTCTTATGAAGCTAACTGTTCACAGGTGCCACCCTTGATCCTGATGAGCTATGCACTCTCATGTGGGGCCGCTCACAAGTCAGCCAATCTTATGTTATTCCTTTGCTGCTCCAAAAGGAAAAAAAAAAAGGATTGCTCCTTTACTTCCGTAATTCTGCTGATGTGTGAGTACGGCACTGCCTGGCTCCCAATCAAATTTATTTTGTCTTGATGAGGAAACTGGCCCTTCCATTAATGCTGCCAGCAATAAAGTGACCTGTCCTAACCTATATGTTTGGATTGAGAACTTGAAAATGTAGAGTAGCTGTTATAATTATACGGATGTCATTTCTGTGACTTTGCAGTAAAAAGTAGAATAAATTGTATTCTGCATTATTCATGGATTGGATGCTGAGCATTCTTATTCACTAATTTAGGTGATCAGGCAATTAACAGAAATTTTTCCAAGTTAAAATACAAGTTATGCCATTTTATATAAGAATATTCTTTTCCACGGTTTACTTTCAGATTTATTGTTACGTTGGCTTTAGTGTAAAATAGACAAGGTCACTGTGCTGTTTGATTTTTATCTAAAAATTTCATTTTTATATTGAAGAAAAAATACTTATTTTATTCAAACATTAGATTTGGACGAGTAATAATAGTTTAAAAAATAAGGAAGTGACATGTGAGGCTCCCCTCCTCCCCGTTCTGCTCCCCCATTATAGAGATATTTTGGAATCCAAGGTGCCCTGGACCTTTGCATGTTAATGACTTTGTATTTTTATCTTAAATTCTTTAGTGATTAACGGTAAAAAACCAAAAACTAAATTTATGTGTATCAAGACCACCACCTTCTCTCTTTGCCCATGTTGCACTTTTATTTCAAACTATGCACTGTGAAGAGATTTTTTTCCCAGGTGGAAAGGATGTTCCCTGTTACTGGTATTTACTAGGCTGTGGAACTTCTTCATTCTCACCTTTCTTCAAGTCATATCTATAGACTTGTTATATCTCTTAAGCCTCAAGTCCAAGCACTTCCAATCGGGCTGACCTAGGTTCTGGCTGGAGAGAAGCCAAGTCTCAAGTAAAGTCAGCAACAGAAAATGAGGTATGATGATGCCAGAGAGCATTTGTCCTTGACTCTGAGGGTTGGGGACAGTGGGACATAAGCTTGTAGAACAATTCTGTAATAAACATTGTGGCTATCTTAAGCCATTGAGTGGTGGGGATTAGGAAGTAGGTGAGGTTATCCTACAAGAATCCTTACTCTTCAACAGGTCTAAAAGTTGTTTTTGTATATTCTTTGTTATCCGTAAAGCTTTCTTTATTCTCAACTTTGGGTGTTACAGATTATCACTATTAGCCTTCCTTAATGGGATGACCCATCCTTAATGGGAATACCAGTCCTTTTAAGACTTCTGACTCATCTTGAATTGAGTTTCAAACTTTAAAAATGCAAGAACTTAATTTTGAAGTTGAATCCTATGAAAGGTGTCTTCATCACTAGGAATAACACCCTTCTAATGATCACATAGAACTGTTAAACACTGGTGGCAGAAAAGCCTATTGACTGCCTCTCACCAATCTCAAATACCTTCAGTGAAACTGATTCAAGGGTAGTGTGATATTCCATGTAATAAAACAGGTTTGGAACATTATTTCCTTTGCTGTCACTTATGTGATTTTTCTTTTCCCCTTCAAAAGTCTGGTTTGCTTGAATATATTTTTTTCACTATTCAGACTCGTTGAAATCTGTAGTTGCAATCAAGTGCTTGTCACAGCTGAAAGATTTCTGGTGGCCTAAAGCTTACTAGCACTTTACTCAATGATATTGTGCAGTTATTTGTACAGAAAGGCACCATTGTGCTAGCTAAAAGTTCCAGAACTTGGTAGAAAAAGTCAGGTTGTGTCCTTATGTGTCATCACTTCTGGGTGCATTTCTCCTTCTATAATACAGATGTTGATTTCAGTTTTCTTCAGCATCAGCATTATAAAAGGGCACTCCTGTAGCTCATTAAAAAAAAAAAAGGTTCTGAATCTTTTAATCTTAGCCTTGTTTCCAAATCCTGTCTTCCATTTTGTTCTGCATCTCCTGACCACTCTTACAAAAAGCTCACAAACCTTTGAAGAAACTGGAATAGGCTGTTATTTTATCAAGTTTACAAATTAAGTGCTTGATTTTTAATGTGTCCTCTACTGTTTTGATTTTCAGATTTTATTAATATTTGAAGATGTGCCTTTTATTGGATAATGTTAAGTCACGAATGTAGTAATGTTATTTCAGTATTGTAATAATGTTACATGATCATGGATGCGGCATCCTCAAATACGATGTGAAGGGAAAGTAGTTTTCATAAAACTCATATAGCTCTGATTGCACAGTCCCACTTGCTTTAGGTATTGCTATGTCAAAGCAGGGGGGACTTTCTTTAAAGGCTACTTTCAGAACTTGTCTTTGTATTTTCTCTAAACTAAATGCAATTATGTCCATTTGGAGGCCAGGGTACCACATGTCACAGGCAGCCTTACATGTGTGCCGTGAGAAGGTTCAAAGACTGTTAACAAGAAAGTCTATGGGAACTCGAAATTTCATTTTTTAATGTAATCCCCAAGATCTTTTCCAAGAAATACTGTTTTGTATTTTATAACTTAAAAGCAGCTGTTAGTACATTTCTGAGATATAGCAGGAGACCAAAACATGTTTGGAAAGAGAATAAATATATGAAGAGAGACTGGTTGTATTATTTTCAATGTGCTGAATATATTAGACTACTATTTATTTTGTGAATGGATGTGATGAAATAAATATTCAGGTGTTTAGTGTATGATTAAGAGTGGAATATAGATGTCTTTGGAGTTATTAAATCCATGTCTTTTACATAATGGACAAATCAAGTTTAAAGAAACATTTACATAGCATAGCTTGTTTTCTGGTGCTGTTGACCTGCAAGAGAATCTACTTTTGCATATACAGATAAAAGTTTTGCAATTTATGTATAAAAGATATTGTAGGCATTAAAAATATTTTATTGATATTTTCACTGGTTTGCATTTATTTACTAAAACTCATATTCCTTATTTCATCACCCTGAACATTATTCCAGCTAGAAACCCCAGTAGACTCATCGGACTTCAGAGATGGGGTTTACCTCCTTACACACACCTCTGTTCCTTCTCCCTTACACATTCCCGTCTGCTCAGCCTCTGCCACTGACACCTCTCCCCTCTTGCACCACCAGCTTAGAGAACTATTCTGGTATCAGACACCCAAGTTAGGAGAACTGTTTGGAGGTATAGTCGGGGAACAAGGGAAGAAGAAGAACTGGGTATATAGTTCCTCTTTTCAAGAAATTGAGTGGTTCTAATCCCCTATAATACAAAGAGCCTGAGAGAGCTGGGAAGATGAGTCCTTAGGAATATATGAGGCAAGTGGGCACAGTCATGCAGCCAGAGAATGTAGGCACTTAACTCAGTGGAATGTGTTGAGTCTAGGTCATACAGGTATCATAAAAGATGCTAGTATCCTAGATTTATAAATTATAACTTTTTGCTTATGAATTTTGAATTCACTTTTTCTATTGAAAAAAGTAATCCATACAGTGCATAGAGGCACTTAAAAATACTTCAGCAAACAAATGCCAAATAGCCATCAACAATATGCTGTGTAACCAAAGATCTACTTTGTTGCTAAGTGTGTACTTTTGAACAATGAAACCATTGGTCATCCCAAAGCAACCACAGAATGGGAGCAGTTCCATATAATTTATTTTAAAAGTATTTGCTCCTGTTAGGTTTTCTTTCTTGCTTTTAGGGTCAGAAAGCTCAAACCACTTTTAGAGGGCTTATTGGGGATATCCTAGGGCTCAGACACCCAGATTAATTGCATGGGTCTTATACTTAGGTTCTCATTCTTGGTCTCATGAACTCAAGCTGCATCATACTGAGGACTGGGCGGTTAGCTTTTGTTTCTACACATGCTGCCTGGATCAGCAGCAGTCACTGCTAGAAGAAAAGGCAACTTCTTGTTTATTCAGGTGAGGAAGACTTTTGAACCAAGAGGTAGTCAAGATCTTGGATAACCCAGCCTCTCTTGCGTGGCTCCTTTCCTTGGCATGTAAAAGCATACCAAAGAGAAGACCTGGACCTTAATTTTGACTCTGCTACCGAGAACTGTGTGGGTTGGTAAGGTACTTATGCCTCTCGACTTCATTTTTGCCATTTTGTAAAATGAGGCTGAGGTTACTATAAGGATTAAAATACTGTATAGTTTAGTATCTAGCACCCAATATGAAAATGCCCTTTCCCCACATGGTGTAAGCTTTGGGCTTAATGATAGCTGTGAAAAGGCCACAGAGAAATACCCCCAGAGAATAGGCTTAAAGTTGCTGCAATCTCTAACCCTTTCTGTAACATTTACACTTTTCACCCCTGCCTGGACCCAGGACCTTGGACCCAGGAGAAAGGTATTATGTGGGAAATAGGTCTAAAGAGCTCTAGAGGATTTCTATGTTCAAGGGTACAGAATAAGGGACAAATTGAAGTAGGTATCTTAGTCTTAATGCCACTCTTACAGACTATGAAGCAGAGGGCACCAAATCACTCCCATCCACCCAACTACCTCCCAACCCTCCATCTCCCTGTTTTGAGCTAACAGAATACCAAGTCTTCATCTTTAAAAGTGTGGTAACTTGTTACATAAAATGTGACAAAATGGTATGCAATTACTTTATGTGAAACCAACAGGAACAGTACAGCTGGTCAGGAAAGCTTCAGAGCTGCATTACTTCACCAGGATCATCTTTGCTTATTTCCACCAGAGTCTGGGGGGGAAAAAAGTATGTCAGGTGGGTCTTGCCTAGTGCTTGCTAGGGTGTGGGGCTGAGATAGCTGCCCTCAAGGGCAGGCAGGGGTAGCTGTGTCCAATTCTGTCACCTAATGCCTCCAATCCCAGTTGCCACAGGGGCTTAGCAGTGTGGGAGCTGACAAGAGGCAAAGAAAAGATGAACATCCAAGGTCTTAAGAGGAGGAGAGAGGAAAGAGACATCTGCCACCAGAACCGTTTTACAGACCAGTGTTTACCTGATGAGGGACAGTTAAGCGTGGGTTGCTGGTGTGGGCTAAGTGGTATAGAAGGCTGAACATATAAAGTGTCCCATGAGCATGAGACTAGGTCAGCACTGTCAGACAGCTTTGAGGCTGGGCCTGAAATATCTTTATACCTCCAGTTTTTTTGAAAGACACTGAAGAACTTAAAAAAAGTAAAGACTCTTAGGAAAAGATGTATAAAAGATCACATGAAAGAGGGAAATCTCTCAACTCGAAGTAGATAGTGAATAAGAATAGAAGTAGGTATGCTACAGTAACTTTTTTAATAAAGAAGAGAGTATTTGTTTCTAAAGTTGGATTTTGATGCTTAGTTCATTTATCCCGGGGAATACATTTCAAAGTGGGAAGAGAGAACACAGTTGAAGGCACATTTACCCCTCCTGGGGGATACTTATATCCCTTCCACATTGTTCCTGCAATGAGAAGCATCCATAAGACAACGATCATTGTGGGGCTTCTTGCTTAGCTGGTGGTGTGTGCAGGGGGAAACAGGCGGTTCTGAAAGGTGTGGTGTTCTATTCCCTGAGTCCTGGAAACTGGGCTGTCTTCATTCAAGACCAGATGATGGATGGTCCAGCATGATAGCTCCTGGCTGAGGAGCTTCGTGGTCTAGTCTGACCTGAAGTGGCTCGCCATGGCTATTTGGTGGTCAGAGCTCAGACACCCATTGTGACATCAGCTCCTGTGACCTTGGGGATCAGAGTGAGTAGCTATGGGACAGTTGGCCAGGATGCCAGATGTGTAGAGGCTGAAGAGCTCTTAGCAGGAGGGCCCCATTCTTTAGTGACTCTGTGTGGTTAGGATCTAGCTGATATCTTTATTAACTCATCACCTGCCAAAATTTTGACTACTTGCTTTATGCAATCAGATGCAAAAAAAAAAAAACACTGCTGTGAACAAAGCCAAATAAAACACACCCTGGATTAACTGGGAGGAGTGACTGGGTATGTACGCTATAAGCAATTACTTAAATACTATTGTTAGGCTATTCAAAGAAGAAAAATCTTGCACTTTGCAAAATGGCACAGTTAAACCCTCATCGTGCAGGGGAAGCCTCCTATCAACTTCCCTGAGAAGGGAAGAGAAGGAAGATGGGCTATTATGCCCATTTCATAGCTGGAGAAACCGAGGCACAGAATAGTTTCAGTGGTTTGGTCAGGATCACACTGTGGCAGTGGCTCAAGCTGAACAAGTGCCCAGTGCCTCCATCTGCACCCCCCCTCCCCACAGGTCTGACTGTTGGGCCAATACTCTCATAGAAATACTGGGGCAGATTGAGAAAACAAACAAAAGAACCACCATCATGCCTTGCTCCTAGTATGGGCCTGGGACTTGATAGATACCCATGCCTTCTGGAGGAGCTTCCCAGAAAACCTGCTCCTGTAACTGGCATATTACTAAGACTATTAGAGTTAAGTTTAACAATGGGAACATCTTTGAAAAAACTGGTCTGAATGGCACGGGGTGGGATTTGAGAAACCCAGGAAATGGTTTGCTAAAAGGCCACGGCTACTAATGTTTCCTATCGGCAGGCTGGTCTAGTGGAATGAGCGAGAGAGGTATTAAGTCCTGAGATCTATGCTTGCACCCCAGGGGTTTGTGTGGCCCTAGGTAAGTATAGTCACCAGTAACTCTTTGTTGACTGGTTCATTATTTTGCCTAGTTGTTAAGTTAGCATTTACTAAATGCTAATTGTCAAGCTTTGCAATAAATGCTTTACATGAATTCCCAAATGTAATCCTCACAAAAACAGAAAGGTACTGGAACATCTCCATTATACAGAGGAAGAAACTTGAGGTTCAGAGAGATTGAACTTTCTCAAGGTCACATGGCTAGGAAGTTGCAAGGTTAGGACCTGAACTCAAATTTACACTAACTCCAGTTTCAGCATCTGCCAAAGAGGGCATTAAAAACGCTGGTCTAATTTATTACAGAGTTTGCATGGAGAAAATAAGTTAATAGGTGGAACAGTCTTTGAAAAGAATACCCATGAGGTATGGTTATTGACAAATCTTCGAACCAGGGCTTGCTGTCCTCAGCACTACCCCCCAAATTCTTTCCCCTTCCGCAGTCTATTTTATTTTCCAGAGGAATGTAAGCTTTCCATTGAGATTGCAGGGTGCCACTGAGTTCTCTTGAAAGGGAAGGATCCAGCCCAACAGACCTTCACGCCCACTCACAGCTGCTGATCTTCATCCAAAATCCGGCTCCTCAGGTGTGTCTTGCTCTCCTGAACAGCCTACCTCTCTTTCCACTTCAGAGTTGGAGGCTGAGGAAGAAAGAAACTCAAAGGCAGAGCTGGCCCAACTCATTGGCTCTGTATGTGACTGGAAGGGCTGCTGAAAAGGTCCCACCAATGTCCACATTCCCTTTCCTCCCAGCAACCACTGATCCACTTGGCCTGAAATCCAGAAGTCAGGCACTGTCTCCACCAGACCCCTTATAAATTCCATAGTGCTTTGAAATAAGTGATGTTAAGTACCCAAGTGGAGGGGGAATGGCTTAAAGATGTCCCAATGGGATGGGAAGTAGCCTGGGAAACTAACTTTGTTCCCACCACATCCTGACCTCTTATTAGTGGTGAGACCCCAACTATCTTTACTGTTTGGTCAGAAACGCCAGCTGGGAGGGTTAGCCAGAGCCAGGACTGACTACGAGGGATTAACAGGCAAGGTCACTCCTTACCACAGACTCTGGAAATGTGCCCATGTAACATGCAAATCCAACAAAAAGCATCCAGCCAAGCACGATCATGATAATAAGTAAAACAATTTCTAAGACACGATTGCACAGCAAAAGACTATTCACCAAGATCTTGACAAAGGAGTATGTTCATGAAACCCTCAGTTGGTAGAGGTCTCGCATGTCAGTTCCAGTCCTTAGCTCCAAAGGATCTGCAACTCCCTAGTAGAGAAGCTGGACTCTAGTAGGGCATTGTGACATCACTGATTATATGGCCCAGGCCACAACAGGTCAGAGAGACTGCCCCCAGACCAGCAGTTGAGCAGCAAACTAAGCTCTTTGAATGCATTATCTCACAACAACAATATGAGGTAGGTACTATTATTTATCCCATTTTACTAATGAGAAAACTGAGGTTTACAGAGCCTGAGTGACCTGCACTAGGTCACACAGGTGATGCTCCAGATCAGGGCCCAGTTGCCTGTTAGGAAGTTGGGCTCTTTAGACTAGAGACAGGGATTGGGAAAGGTGTGTTCCTAGGTCTGTGACAGCCGTGAATGAAACAAAACTGAATTCTAGAGAAATGAGAACTCTTTATTTCTGTCCTTGCAATCCCTCCCCTCCCATCTCAAGGGCTGTCTCACCACCATTTTATACCATTCTTCAATTCCTTTGGTTAGCTCCTGTCCACTGGTTCTCTTTTCTTTTCTTTTTATTATTTTTAAATAAATTTATTTATTATTATTATATTTTTGGCTGCATTGGGTCTTCATTGCTGCTCTCGGGCTTTCTCTAGTTGCAGTGAGCAGGGGCTACTCTTTGTTGTGGTGCGCAAGCTTCTCATTGCAGTGGCTTCTCTTGTTGCGGAGCACGGGTTCTAGGCACACGGACTTCAGTAGTTGTGGCTCGTGGGCTCTAGAGCGCAGGCTCAGTAGCTGTGGCACATGGGCTTAGTTCCTCCGCAGCATGTGGGATCTTCCCGGACCAGAACTTGAACCTGTGTCCCCTGCACTGGCAGGTGGATTCTTAACCACTGAGCCACCAGGGAAGTCCTGGTTCTCTTTTCTTGGCCTTCAAGAAGCCATAAGTATCCTTGTCCTTTACTCACAAAAACCTCCAACTGTTGCTGTTGGCTCGCTTCTTAACTGTCCTGTTTCTTAACTGCCTTTTACGACCAAACTTCCTAAACAAGCGGTCCATACCCAAAGCCTTTCTTTCCAGTCCACGCTTTTCTTCCATGCATCACATCCTGACTTCTGCCCCCACCTCACTACTTAAGATGCTCTCTCGGAGGTTACCAAAGATCTCCTTTTTGTCACGTTTAATGACCTTATCTTGATCCCTTTGACCTCCCTGCATTGGTACAGTGGACCTCTCCCTCCACCAAAGTTCCTCCTACATACACATCTCCCTATTATTTTCATATTCCCTTTATTTTCATGATAAATCATTGTAAAACATGAAACTATCCAAAGATGTATAAAGAAAAATGTAATACTCTCCCCCTCTTTCTTAGCCACATGATGTAACCAGTGGTACCAGCTTAGTGTGTGTTCTTCTGCCCAAGACTTCTCTACAAGCTTGCAAATATCACTACACATATAGAGGGATACAGAGGGGTTTTTTCAGTTTTGTTTTATTTAAGGTGATCACACTACATATGCTACTATGTAACTTGCTTTTCTCCTATAACAATACATCATGGACATCCTCCTGGGTCAATTGATTAAAAATCTAAATACATTCCTTTTTTGTTTCTAATAATAAGCTTTATTGGGGTATAAATCACATATGATAAAGCACACTCATTTTTAGTGTACAGTTGATATGTTTTTTAAAATGTGTTAATCTTGTAACTACCACCACAATCAGGATAGAAAAAATTGTGATCATCTCAAAAAGCTCCCCGTGCGCCTCTGCAGTCAGTCCCTTCCCCCTAAATCCCTTGGTCCCTGGCAACGAGGGATCTGCTTTTGCATTTTCTAGAACTTCATATAAATGGAATCATAACCTTCTTCCACTGGCTTCTTTCACTTAGCATTAATGCTTTTGAGATTCACTCATGTTGTACAAGAGTTAGTTCTTTTTTATGGAATATTATTCCATTGTATGGATGTATCGGTTTATAAATTTACCTGTCAAAGAACATTAGGGTTGTTTCTAGTTTGGGGCTATTTTGAATAGAGATTTTGTTTTTTGCATAGAGATGTTATAAATATTTGTGTACAGCTTTTTAAGGGAATATAAGTTTTAATTTTTTAGGGTAAATCCCAGGAGGAGGATTGCTGGATCATATGAAAAGTGTCTGTTTACAAAAGACCCCGAATAGCCAAAGCAATATTGAGAAAGAAAAACGGAGCTGGAGGAATCAGGCTCCCTGACTTCAGATTATACTACAAATCTACAGTAATCAAGACAGTATGGTACTGGAACAAAAAAAGAAATATAGATCAGTGGAACAGGATAGAAAGCCCAGAGATAAACCCACACACATATGGTCACCTTATCTTTGATAAAGGAGGCAAGAATATACAATGGAGAAAAGACAGCCTATTCAATAAGTGGTGCTGGGAAAACTGGACAGCTACATGTAAAAGAATGAAATTAGAACACTTCCTACACTATACACAAAAATAAACTCAAAATGGATTAAAGACCTAAATGTAAGGCCAGACACTATCAAACTCTTAGAGGAAAACACAGGCAGAACACTCTATGACGTACATCACAGCAAGATCCTTTCTGACCCACCTCCTAGAGAAATGGAAATAAAAACAAAAATAAACAAATGGGACCTAATGAAACTTCAAAGCTTTTGCACAGCAAAGGAAACCATAAACAAGACCAAAAGACAACCCTCAGAATGGGAGAAAATATTTGCAAACGAAGCAACTGACAAAGGATTAATCTCCAAAGTTTACAAGCAGCTCATGCAGCTCAATATCAAAAAAAAAAACAACCCAATCCAAAAATGGGCAGAAGACCGAAATAGACATTTCTCCAAAGAAGATATACAGACTGCCAACAAGCACATGAAAGGATGCTCAACATCACTGATCATTAGAGAAATGCAAATCAAAACTGCAATGAGATATCACCTCACACCAGTCAGAATGGCCATCATCAAAAATCTACGAAGAATAAATGCTGGAGAGGGTGTGGAGAAAAGGGAACCCTCTTGCACTGTTGGTGGGAATGTAAATTGATACAGCCACTATGGAGAACAGTATGGAGGTTCCTTAAAAAACTACAAATAGAACTACCATATGACCCAGCAATCCCACTACTGGGCATATACCTTGAGAAAACCATAATTCAAAAAGAGTCATGTACCACAATGCTCACTGCAGCTCTATTTACAATAGCCAGGACATGGAAGCAACCTAAGTGTCCATCGACAGATGAATGGATAAAGAAGATGTGGCACACATATACAATGGAATATTACTCAGCCATAAAAAGAAACGAAATTGAGCTATTTGTATTGAGGTGGATGGACCTAGAGTCTGTAATACAGAGTGAAGTAAGTCAGAAAGAGAAAAACAAGTACTGTATGCTAATGCATATATATGGAATCTAAAAGAAAAAAAAAACGGTTCTGATGAACTTAGGGAAAGGACAGGAATAAAGACATAGAGAATGGACTTGAGGACACAGGGAGGGGGAAGGGTAAGCTGGGACGAAGTGAGAGAGTAGCACTGACATGTATACACTACAAAACGTAAAACAGATAGCTAGTGGGAAGCAGCTGCATTGCACAGGGAGATCAGCTTGGTGCTTTGTGACCACCTATGGTGTGGGATAGAGAGGGTGGGAGGGAGACCCAAGAGGGGGGGGATATGGGGATGTATGTATAACAAAGTGAATCAGCAGAAACTAACACAACATTGTAAAGCAATTATACTCCAATAAAGATGTTAAAAAAAATAAGAAAGAAAAGTGCCTGTTTAAAAATTTCTCTATCACTAATTTTCAGCAATTTTATTTTCAGGTTGCTTTGTGTAACTTTCTGCATGTTTCTTCTACCAGGGGTTTGGTGAACTTCTTGAATCTATGGGCTTATGGTTTTCATCAAATTGGAAAAATATTTGGCTACTGTTCCTTCAAACACTTTTTCTGTCCCCGCCTTTCCCCTTCTGTGACCTCTACTACTTGTGTATTAGACCAATAACCAGTGTGATTCTGTCCCACAGCTTGCTGGTACTCTATTCATTTTTCTTCTCTTTGTGTTTCATTTTGGATAGTTTCCATTGCTGTCTTTTTCAAGTTCACTCATCTTTCCCCCTAATCTTCGAAACTTCTGTTAATCCCATACAGTGTATTTTTAATTTGATTTTGTATTTTTCATCTCTAGAAGTTCAACTTATTTTTTTTTTTAATTCTACCTTTCATTTTTCTCCACATGGTGTTCATGTTTTCCTTTACATCCTTGAGTATATTTATGAGATTGATAATAAGCATTTTAAGGAAGCTGTCTGCAAATCTATCATCTCTATCATTTCTGGGGCTGTTTCAATGGTTGATTTTTCTCTTTGTTGTGGGTGATATTTTCCTGTTTCTTTGAATGCCTGGTAACTTTTGGTTGGATGTTCAACATGGTGAATTTTACAGTGTTGAGGGCTGGATTTTGTTGTATTCTTTTTTTTTAATAATTAATTAATTAATTAATTTATGGCAGCGTTGGGTCTCTGTTGCTGCACACAGGCTTTCTCTAGTTGTGGCAAGTGGGGGCAACTCTTTGTAGCAGTGCATGGGATTCTCATTGTGGTGGTTCCTCTTGTTGCAGAGCACAGGCTCTAGGCACACGGGCTTCAGTAGTTGTGGCACGCAGGCTCAGTAGCTGTGGCTTGTGGGCTCCAGAGTGCAGGCTCAGTAGTTGTGGCACACAGGCTTAGTTGCTCCGCGGCATGTGGGATCTTCCAGGACCAGGGCTCAAACCCATGTCCCCTGCATTGGCAGGTGGATTCTTAACCACTGCACCGCCAGGGAAGCCCTGTTGTATTCTTTTTGATAGTGTTGGGTTTTCTTCTGGGATGCAATTAAGTTACCTGCAATCAGTTTGAGTGTTCTGAGGCAAGTTTTAAGCTTTGTTATGGTGGGCCAGGAGCAGCCTTTACTCTAGAGATAATCATCCCCACTACTGAGCTATGACCCTTTTAAGCGCTCTCTCTGATGCCAATGGTATTAGGTCTTTCCGATCTGTGGAATTTCCCACAACTCCCAGCCCTTCTGGGAGCTCCAAGAAATGTTTGGCCTACTGTTTCTGGGTGGTTCTTTTCCGGGCCTCATGGAATTTTACCCCATGTGTGCACAGACAGAACTCAGCTAAAGACTCACAAGGGTCCCTGTGGAGATGTCCAGAGTTTTTTCTCTGCGGAATTGCCTCTTTTCAGTACTACATGCTGCAAACTCCTGGCACTTTGGCCTCCTTGGTACGCCACTATCTTTCTTTTCAATTCAGCTTCGTTTGGGTAACCCTCTCTGTGCTGCAGTCTGAAAACTGCCTCTGGGCAGTAGGCAGGGGCTTTTAAAGCTCATCTCTTTTGTTTCCTTTCTTTCAAAGTTCACAGTCTGGTGCTGGCCCTTGTGCAAGATCTGAAAATAATTATTTCATATATTTTATGCAATTTTCTATTTGTTTATGGAGAGAAGACACTCCTGTAGCAGTTGATTCTTCATAGACAGAAGCAGAAGTCTAACTTATTTTTTTAAATTCCTGTATAATATTCCACGTGTATTTCTTCCTTCTCTCTCTCTCTTTTTTTGGCCTAGCCGCATGGCTTGTGGGATCTTAGTTCCCCGACCAGGGATTGAACCCAGACCCCAGCAGTGAAGGCGCCGAGTCCTAACCACTGGACCGTCAGGGAATTCCCTCATCTTTCTCCTAATAATGGTTATATCAGTCAAGATCTAGTCAGGAGATAGAAACTACACAGTAATTTGAACAGAGAATGTTCGATAAAAAGAATTATTAACTAGGAACAGGAGATTAATGGAAGAGGTAGAAAGCTCTACATGTCACAGGAATAGCATATATAGGGAGCAGCCACCACCACTAGAACTGAGGCAAAGCATCCAAGGAAGGAATAAACTTGAAAGAGTCTCTGCCCTTCCAGGGATGAGATCCAAAACTTGGACAAGTGGTGGTCATGGTAGGGATATCCAATGAGCTGCTTTAGGCCGAACCTGGTACGTAGGGCACCACCCTCTGAGATGCTGGTGGAATCTGCTGGGAAGTCTCCATGGGGGGTGTCTGTCAAGCTTACTGATCATTGCTGAGAATCTACCCTCTGGGGATACGCCAGTAGAATGTACTGGGAAGCCACCTTGTTGGGGGTGGCAGAACTCATTGAGTAGCAGGAGTGCCACTGAAACTCAATGGAAAGCACCCTACACAGGGGCCACTGAAATTCGACAGAGGTGAGCACTACTGGATATCCCGACTCATGCCACTGGCAGCCACACAGTAGGACCAAGAACAAAAGCACACTGGAAGGAGGAAGTCTCTTCCTCCTTGCAGTATCACCCCCAGGCCCTCTATTGACAAAACTTAATATTGTGCCCACTAGCAAGGGAGAAATGCTTAAAAGGTCCATCTCCACAATAGCAGAGCAAGCAATAAATGGTGTATTTGGAACTGAAAGGTAATAAATTAGTAACAGGCACAATGTGCATTTAGATTTTTTTCCCAACTTTTTATCACCATAAACAATGCTGTGATTGTCATAAACAAAATTTCTTGGACACATTTCTCTTGCACGTTGCCAATTTTTTACTTAACCAGAGAAGCAGCAAAATGACCAAAAAAAAAGCACGCCAGTTCAGACAGAGCATGAAAATTGAGGGGCGATATAAAATCCTTAGAAAAAAGAACTAGTTTAAGAAAAGAAAGATTGCAGTTTCATTTCACAAGGTCAAAGGACATTTGTGGAAGGATGGCCTGAGATGCAGCATATGCTGTCAATGAATAACAATATAAGCTCCACACATCTAAAGAGTAAATGATACTGTCTTGTTTTTTTGGTTTGTATTTTTTTTTTGGCCGCGCTGCACATAGCCTGTGGGACCTTAGTTTTCCGATCAGGGATTGAACCTGGGCCATGGCGGTGAAAGCACTGAGTCCCAACCACTGGACCGCCAGGGAATTCCCAATACTGTCTTCTGATGAACAAAATTTCTAAATTTTCATGAGGTCCAATCTGTCTATTTTTTTCTTTTGTTGCCTATGTCTTTGGTGTCATATCCAAGAAATCACTGCCAAATCCAATGTCATAACGCTTTTGTCCTACATTTTTTTCTAAGAGTTTTATTGTTTTAGGGCTTACATTTAGGTCTTTGATCCATTTTGAGTTAGTATTTGTATATGGTATTAGATAAGGATCTAACTTCATTTTTGCATATGGATATTCAGTTTTCCCAACACCATTTGCTGAGAAGACTGTCCTTTTCCCACTGAATGGTCTTGGCACTTTTGTCAAAAATAATTGACCATATATGTGAGGGTCTGTTTCTGGACTCTCTACTCCACTGGTGACATACTTAGAGTAGTCAAAATCACAAAGGCAGAAAGCAGAATGGTGCTTGCCAGGGGCTGGAGGGAGGGAAGAATGGGAAGTTATTGTTTAAAGGGTACAGAGTTTGTTTTACAAGATGAAAAGAATTATGGGGACAGATGGTAGTGATGGCTGTAAAACATTACGAATGTAATTAATACCACTGAACTGTATACCTAAAAATGGTTAAGATGGTAAATTGTACATTATGTGTATTTTACAATTAAAACTTTTTTTAAAGAAGTAAATGATAAGGATACATTTGTCTGATATTCAGAATACCAAGGTTTTATCCCTAAACAATGTGTCTGATAGGACTCATAACTATGAAAGCAAAGAGTGTAAACAGAGATCAGAAGCAGAGGACCAAGAAAAACCATTCTTGTGTTTTTTCTCAAACTATAAACAAAGGAGCAGAATATACACTTTTCCCATTTCTTAGCCTGGGGACTTTTTTTCTCTTTTAATATAATTAACATCTTTGTATAATGCATACATCCTGGGTACTTTTATTTCTCTAAGACAAATTCCCAAAAGTGGGGTTAAAACTGGTATGTATATTTAATTTTGTAAACTTTTCTCCCCAGAACATTGTCAGTAATACATCTCTTATTCAACAGGATATCAGAAACAAGGAAATAGGAAATACTTCACTAAACCTCAGTTTGCTCAACAGTAAAAGTGAGATAATAATTGATAATAATTCCATCTAGGGTTTTGTGAAGATTAACTGCAATGAAGCGCATAAAACTCTTAGCAATGTACCTTCCACATGGGAATTGATAGCTACACACATGCATGTGTGTGCACGCGCGCACACGCGCGCACACACACACACACACACACAGGCGTAGAGTGTTCCTAGTGCCTATAATTCATCCATAGTTATTAAACCAGAAGAGAATTGGTGGTTTGGATGGAAGGCCTCTTCCATAAAAGGTTCTTTCATAAAAGATGGAAGAACCTTGTTCAGGCCTTACTTCTAACTTGATAGCTTTTCCTTGATTAATGGATTTCTGATAGGATCTGTTAAATCTTAGAATCTCTGGAAGTTTCAAAGTTTCTGAGGTGTGTTAGATCTGGCTGAGGTGCTCTTAACAAGCCTCTTATCCTTCAACCATCTCACCTCCTACCTTGTCTCCCGGCTTCCACTCTCCACTCCCCACCCCCCACCCCAAGTCTCTTCACAACTTATCTGTCAGACTTATTCTTTTTCAACTCAGTCAGATCGTGTCACTCCTCTGTTCAAAACCCTCCAGTGGCTTCCTCTCTCTCAGAGCAAAAGCCTAAGAAAGAAAAAAGCAGCCCCTGACATCTGGGAACCGGACTGACCTAGCTAGGTCTCAGTGTTGCTACAAGCTGACCTGGCCCTCACAGCTAGGCTCCTGTTGTCTCCTGTTGGATATAAACCATCTCAGAACACTGACATCAGACAGGGTCACTCAGACCATGATAAAATGAGACCAAACAAGGCCTCGTCATAATTTCTTCTAAGCAGAGACAAAAACAAGGTCACTGTGCAACCCAGGAAATACCCAAACATCGTCTTCTCTCTGCTAATGCGACTACTGGTTCTCTACCAATTATACCCTTAACCTTGCTCTAGTTTACCCATCTGAGAGATAATATATATTGAGATACCCAATCATAGAATTGTCCCTGCCTTCTGACGGCACCCAATCCAAAGTAAAGCTTTGATTCCTTAAGCCCTCTCCCAAATCACGCAGAGCCCAAATCCTATAATAGGTTCTTTCCACACTCTTACTCAGCTGTCCCAGTGGTTCTCCACAGTATCTGCTCCCTCACGGGAAGGGGTAATCAACCCAACTTGTTTAAGTATGGGTGTGTTCCTGATGGTCTCTGGTGGGAGGGCATTGACAAGCCAGAGTCCCAGTTGTCCGCAAAGTTCTTATAGTGGTTAGAATCACCCAGGCTTGTTAAAACAGATTGCTTGACCTGATCCCCAGAGTTTCTGATTCTGTTAAGTCTGGGGTGAGGCCTTAGAATCTGTATTTCTAACAAGTTCCAGGTTATGCTGAGGCTGCAGGTCTGGGGACCACACAGGAAGAATCACTGTCCTAAACCATCTGTGGCTCCCCCTTATTTCTCTGATGTAGCCTACTTCTGCTTCCTCACATCTTCTTTGGACTCCAGCCACACTGGCCTCCCCCGCGGTTTTGACTCTCCCCAAGCACACGTCTGTCTTAGAGCTCTGGTTGCCCTCTAATATGGAATGCTTACTTTCTCACCTCTCAAGGAGACCTACCCTCACTTCCTTAACCTGCCTTTTAAAAATTATTCCCCACAACACTTAATCAGTTCTTACATACGGTCTAATTTACTTACTATTTTTATTGTTTTGCTCTCCTCCTACTAATAAAAGAATGACAGCATTAGGACTGCTGATACTTTTGTCTATTTTGTTTACTGCAGTATCCTCAGACCTAGAAAAATATTGCAGGGGAGCAAAATTTGTCACCCTAAAATGTGTCTCTTTGGCAGGAGGGTTAACTTAGGATGCCCATTTTTAAGGCCCCAGAGACTTCCCCCTAACTGCCTAAAAGGATTTAGAGAGAAGGCCCGTTCCCCTAATTAAGGTGTCACCAGAGATACCTGCAAAGAATATGGGCTAGATGTGGTGGCGGGAACTCGGTAGAGCCTAGAAATCAGAGTCTCCTAGGCTCTGCAAGGGCCGGCAAACATTTGTTTACCAAGTATTTACTTTCTCCATGTGAACTGCCTTTCTCCCATTTGAAGTCTCAAACCACAACCCCCAACATCCTCTTTTGCCATAGCTGAAGATGGTATTTAAGGTGAGGGCTTCGGCCATTAACGCGAGTCACTCAGTTCTCCTGGGTCTCTCCCAGGTATACATGCTATTAACTTTTGTTTGATTTTCTCCTATTATTCTGTCTGGTGTCAGTTTACTTCTTAGACAGCCAGAGGAAGCTAGAAGAATAGAGGAAAATTTCTTCCTCCCCGACAATATCTAGCAAGTAGCCAATGCTCAACAAAAGTTTGTTGAATAAATAAGTGCTCCTTCCAGTCTTTCGCTTTCTTCTCCCAATAGAATCACAGCATTCCTACCTTTGGCTCTTCCTATAAATACAATCACCTTCCTGCCCACCCAACCTCTTGACAGTTACAATAGCCAGCTCCCAGGACTTTTTAGGCCCACTGGCTCAAACCAGGGATGCAAAGCAGGTAAGTAACTCATTCAAGGAAACCAAACAAGGCCCGCAAATTGCATCTCTTCGTCTTATTTCTCCAGATGACCTTAACCACCAATCTACCTTTTTTGTCTTCAAACTCTGTTGCCTGACTTTTTCCTCTCTCTGCCACCAACGCTGTTAGGCTCTGCCCCGCCCCACCAAAGGCACACCACCCTCACTCGGCTGTCTTATTTCCCAGTTCTGACAATTCTCCTCCTGCGTCCGTTTTCCTATCTAGCCCCCCCCGAAATTTCTCTTTTGAAGCTCCATTACCTCTTCCTTCCTAAATCCAACCACAATTTGGGGTCTTTCTTGATCTTTCTCGATACTCTACTGAATTTATCACATCCTTCTCGAAACTCTCCCAGAACAGCGCCAATATCTTCTACCTCCTTTACAGCTTCTCCTCGGGTCCTTCCTATTCCAGTCTTCACCGATGTCCCCAAGTTTCCCTCCAGCAAGCTGGATCGTGGTTTCCTTGGCGCTCACGCGTTTCTGAACGCGCTCAGGGTTCGCGGAGGAGCGGTGGTGAGACTCGGGGCGGAGCCTCGCTGAGCGTAGGGCGTTGGACACCGGTGGACTTTCGAGTCTGGGAAGGGGCGGGGCCTTGGACCGCTCGGGAAGTTTAGTCCTCGGCAGCCTCCGTCCAGGACAGTGCGGAAGGAGATTCCGGGGCTGGGGTCTCAGAACGCGACTCACGGTCCTGGCTGGAGATGGAGTTCAACAGTGAGGGTGTGAGGCGACTGCTTGGCAAGGTGCGGCCAGCCCGCCGGGCAGGGTCTGGGGCGCCGGGGCTTGGGGGCGTTTCCACCCCTGGCCGGGCCACCTTCTTGGGGCGTTTCCCCGGCTTGTCAAGGGGCTTGGAGCGGGGGGTGGGCTGGCCTGAAGCCGGCTGCGGGGAGTGGCCGCAGGGAGGGCGCGGACCTCTCCTTCCCGAGGCCGGGGCTCTGGCTTCGCCTGCAAATCCGAGATCCCCCAACCTCCACCCGCTGTGAGACCTTCTCACGCCACCAGCTTCTCTTGGTCTCAGCTTCCAGCCCTCGCCAGTCCCTTTAACCATGCCTTTCTCTCTGCAGAAATGGCCTGCCCTCACCCCACCCCCTTTTTTTATGACTCGCGTTGCTAATCCTTTGTAGGACTCAACTCAGATGTCACTCCCTAGAAACAGAATCACTACCTCCTTTACTTGCTTTCAGAAATATCGATTATCACATCGTGGAGTAATTATTTACATACAAACCTTACTCGGGCGGTGAACTCTGATGGCAGAGAGAGTGCTGTAGTATTCCCATCACCTAACCTGACACGACGGAGTGCTGAGTAACTGTGCAGTGAATGAAAGACCTGTGTAGACTTAAGAATGAAGACAGGGTTGGAAGGCCCGGAAGAGATCCTCGTAATGTTGAAGGGTTGAGGTGGAGGGCTGACCCGGAAGTCTGACCTGCGTTCCTCGGGCATGACTAACGCCAGTTTCTATGTTACACCACGCTCTTAGTTCAGGCTCTCTCATTCCCCACCAGTGTACAGTATGAGGCAACCACCTTTTTCACCAGTTTCTTAGTTATATGATCCATAATGCTTCTTAAAGCTTCCCTATGTGGAAACGGTACGTTTATGCCGTTTTTTTGTTTTGTTTAAAATTTTATTGAAGCATGAGACATGATACATTCAGAATAAAACAGTAACAAAATGTAATGGCAGCAGTTAAATATGAATCATATACATGCACATACTTTTCTGGTTCTTTTGATTACATTTTCCTTTCAAGATAAACTGCTCTCTCTTTAGTTGGGTTTGCCTGTGTTTCTCTTTGTTGGGGCAGTTTGTACACCCCTTTGAGGTTTTGAAGCCTTATGATTGAAGTTGTTTATATACTTGATTTGAATGATTTTATCTACTGTGACAGGTGTGTAGGTCTTGTAGGAAGAGAAGTATCATCGTCCTTAGGATTACACCCTTCCTGTCTCCTCTTCAGAGAACATGAAATTAAAAGAACCACTCTATCAAGTTTTTCAGTGATGGAAGCATGGTGTATTGTCCAGGGGGAAGAATTGCTAAAGCTGAGAATAGAAAAAGAACTTCATAATTTTGGTGGAACTGGAATGCAGGAAAAAGGCAAAAGAGAGACAATAATTTTCTCAAGGGTGGGACCAGTATAGTTGAGGAAGGTTTTTGTTTTTGTTTTTTATCATCAGTGCATAGCATGGAGTCTGGCACTTAGGTGCTTAATAAATGTCTGTTGGATGTGTAAATTAAGGAGACCATTTAGAAACACGTTAGTCCAGCAGATATTTCCAAAGTTCCTTAACCCTCAAGGTAGGCAAATAATATAATAACTTAATACTTAGAAATAATTTTACTGCTGAAAAATTTGTGAAGTGAACAATACATTAAAATCAAGCAACTGTAAGGAGAACATGAAAAATCTTATTGAAAACAAATGAAACCTAATAAGTATTCCAACCTAGATAAATATTCCAGCTTCGTGGATGTGAAGATGTCAGCTCTCTCCAGATTGATCTATAGAGCCATGCAATTCCAATCAAAATTCTAACAGGGTATTTGGGGAACTTTTCAGACTGATTCTAAAATCATTTGGAAGGGCAGAAGGCCAGGAATAATCTTGACATTTTTACAGAGGAAGAATAGGTGTGGGACTTGCTCTACCAAATGTCAAGACTAGTAATGGAGGCTTAGTGTGATGTTGGTGTAGGACAGACAAATTAACCAGTGGAACAGACTAGAGGGCTTAGAACCATGTTCACACGTGTTTGGAAATGTGATATAAAACAGAAGAGGCATTGCAGATAACTACAGAAAGGAGAATGCAGAGACAAATGATTATCTATACAGGAGAAAATGAAATTGGACCCTTACCTCTGACCAAACATAAAAATTCCCCGTGGACTGAAGATTCAAGTGTAAAAGACGAGCTTTAAAACGTATAGAGATAAATGTAGGAAAGAATCTTCATGGACTCAGAGTATGCAAACATTTTTTAAACAAGACATAAAATACTCAAAGAAGAGTGATAAATTTGATTGCATTCAAATTAAGAACTTTTATGTATAAAAAGACACCACGAAGAGAGTGAAGAGGCAAAATACAAACTTGGAGAATAATATTGTAATGCATAATTGACAAAGTATTGGTATCCAGAATATATAAATTAGCCTACAAATCAATATTAAAACCAATAGAAAATTGGACAAAAGACACGAATAATCATTTTTTAAAAAACAAAAGAAGAATCAGGGAAATGAATGTTTGCTCAACCCATTAGTAACCATGGAAAAGCAAATTGAGAGCATGGTAAAACACCATTTTCTCTCACTAGATTGTCATAAATTAAGATCATTTCAAAGGGTTTGGAGGATGTGGATGAATGGGAATTTTAAACTCTGTGGTAGTTACCATAGAGAATTCATAATATATGAAGCAAGAGACATTCACAGAATTACTCATCATTAAAAAGTAGAAACAACCCAAATGTTCATTGACAGAAGGAAGGATAATTTGTTCCGTACTCATTCACACAATGGAAAACACTATGCAGCAGTGAAAATGAATGGACTACAACATGCAACAATACAAGTGAATCTTAGAAACATTATATTCAGTGAAAAAAATTGGAGGTTAAATGCAAGATTATATTTTGATTAAAACAAGAAACAACGAAAAACAGTGTGGTGTTTAGGGACGTACACAAATGCGATAAAAACTATGGAGGGCAAAAGCAAAGGAGTGTGACCACACAATTTAAGGTAGGCAGTTGAATGGTTAAGAGAAGGAGCACCCGGACAGGTGTAATGGAATTGGAAAGGTCTGTGCTGTCCAGTATGGTAGCCACTAGCCACATGTGGCTCTTTGAATTCATCAAAATTAGATAAAATTAAAAATGAGTTTCTTGGTCACACCAGCCACATATTAAGTGTCAGTAGCCACTTGTGGCTACTGTATTGGACAGAACACATAATGATCTTTTCCATCATGGCAGAAAGTTTTGTTGGACAGCACTGTTCTAGATCAAACATGGGTGAGTTGGTGCCTGAGTGTTTATTCTTCAAAATGTATATATATGTACATATATGTTTATATGTATATATACTCTTTTTTTTTTTTTTTTTTGCGGTACGCGGGCCTCCCACTGCTGTGGCCTCTCCCGTTGCAGAGCACAGGCTCCGGACGCGCACGCTCAGCAGCCATGGCTCACGGGCCCAGCCGCTCCGCGGCATGTGGGATCTTCCCGGACCAGGGCACGAACCCATGTCCCCTGCATCGGCGTGTGGACTCTCAACCACTGCGCCACCAGGGAAGCCCTGTATATATATTCTTTAGTTGTATTAAATATTAAGTTTAGAAAACTTCTCTGGTTCCCTAATTCCTATTTCCCACTCCCCTGGCCAAGTTACCTTGGACAGGTAACTTAACCTCGATTTGCTCAGTTATGAAATAATAGGATTGGATTTGATCTGTAAGATTCCTTAATGTTTAATTTTTTTTTTAAATAAAATGATGCCACAAAGTATTCCTCAGGGTGTCCAACGTTTGAGCAGTGTCGTACAGGGGTACTCTTGATGTTCGTAAGTATCAGTCTGCTAAATAAACATACTGTAGCATAGTGGATGAAGTTAAAATTTTAGTAACTTCTCAGTTTTTCAACTGATTTTTATGATAGTATAATTGCTTTAGTTTTAGGATCTCATGGGCCAGTTTTCCTCTTTAGTTCCCTGCCTGCACCCTTTAAGCAAATGGCATTGTCTGAGGCATATTCCTTGGAGAATGTTATACAAGCTTTTCTTAGGTGGTATAGGAACAGTAATGGAATATATGTCTTAATATTACACTAAGAAGATACTCTGTTTCATATATAGTGAAAATGATGTGCTTTTTATTTTTCTAGGACAGGTAACATAGGTCTTTTTCGTCAGAAAGGCAAATCACATATTCGACTAGTAGTGATGTTTGGATTTTCAAGCCCTAACAAAGAGTGCTTTTGACAAGCTTTTATGTCAGTTTTGCAGTTAGATCAGTTCTGGTATATAGCCCTATGCAGCCATTAATCATTACATTCTCAGAGGATGTTAAGGATGTAGAAAACAGCTTATAACATCAAATAGAAGACAAAACAAAAATTATTTGGTTCATAATAAATATATATTCCAGGTGACAACAATGCAGCCTTTTGTACATTTGTGTAGTGTCTGGAGTTGGGATGGTTTCATTCACTTTTGTTTTCACTGAATCTGGGACTCATTTTTACCCTGCTGTAGTTAATACTGATCGATTCTTAGTTTTAGTGATCTTAGTGATCGATGCTCAGTCCTTTGGATCATAATTGCTTTCTATATCCACTCTACTCATATAAATCTGCCTCTTTGCTAACTGCCATCCAATTAGCCTGCATTTATTGAAGCCATACCCTGTGCTAAATGCTATGGGGAAATAAAAATGAGTAAGAGATGTTTCTAGTCCTCAAGTTGTTAATTATACACTTTTTCTTCTGCCAAATTCTTTCCCATCTTAAAATGACCTTCCTCCTTCCCTCTAATTTTCTGTACCGTTCTAGGCTCTAATGTGAATTGTAGACAGCTCTTTTCAGAGGCCTTTCTGTAACCTAGGTATGCTTTGTCGATTCATCGTTTCCTGTCGGTACTTACTATTGTATACATATTTTGTTTAATATCTCACTTTTACATATGTTAATCATGAGATCTTCATACATACCTGCTGAAGTTGGCAGGCAGTAGAGCTATATCTCTTTTGCCCATGAAAAACTTAAGACTCAGAGAGAGGAAATAGGATCTCTTAGCAGTTATTTTATTTTCTCCCAGTCTCCTCCAACCCTAGGCACCCACTAAGCTACTTTCTGTTTCTATGGATTTGCCTATTTTGGGTACTTTATATACGAGTCATACAATATGTGGCTTTTTGTGTCTGTTTTCTTTAACTTAGTGTAATGTTTTTAAGGTTTATCCATGTATGTATCAGTTCTTCATTTTTATGGCTGAATATTCCATTTTATGGATATGTCACACTTTATTCATCAGTTGATGGACATTTGGATTGTTTTCACTTCTTGATTGTTATGAATAATGCTGCTATGAACAATTGTGCACAAGTTTTTGTGTGGACATGTTTTCATTTTTCTTGGGTATATACCTCAGAGTGGAATTGTTGGGTCATATGGTAACTCTGTGTTTAATCTTTTGAAGAACTGCCAAACTCTTCCAAAGCAGCTGCACCATTTTACCACCAGCAGTGGTGTATGTATATGAGGGTTCTGATTTCTCCACATCCTTTCCCACATTTGTTACTGTCTTTTTGATTATAGTTTGAATCCTCCGACTTCTTTTTTTTTTTTTTTAATTTGTTCTTGGCTGCATTGTGTCTTCGTTGCTGCACTCGGGCTTCCTCTAGTTGCGGCAAGCGGGGGCTACTCTTTGTTGCGGTGCGCGGGCTTCTCATTGCGGTGGCTTCTCTTGTTTTGGAGCACGGACTCTAGGCGCACTGGCTTCAGCAGTTGTAGCACATGGGCTCAGTAGTTGTGGCTCGTGGGCTCTAGAGCGCAGGCTCAGTAGTTGTGGTGCACGGGCTTAGTTGCTCCGTGGCATGTGGGATCTTCCCCTACTAGGGCTCAAACCCGTGTCCCCTGCATTGTCCCCTGCACCACGCCACCAGGAAAGCTCTTTTTAATTCTTTTTAAAGATTGTTTTGGCTGCATTCCTTGAATTTCCATATGAATTTTAAGGTCCATTCGTAAATTTTTGCAAATGAGCAAAAAAATCAGCTGGGATTTTGATATGGATTGGCGATTGTTGAATCTGTTGGGGAACATTGCCATCTTAACAATATCAAGTCTTCTGATCTATCGACAAGGGATATCTTTCTATTCATTTAGATCTATTTTAATTTCTTTCAACAATGTTTTGTAGTTTTTAGAGTCTAAGTTTTGCATCTTGTTAAATTTATTCCTAAGTATTTTATTCTTTTTGATGCTATTGTAAACGTAATTGTTTTCTTAATTTCATTTTCAGAATGGTAATAGACCCAACATACTTTTTTTTTTTTTTCTTCATTTAATGCCTAGCACAAGTCCGGGAGGTGGGTATAATTTCTCTTTGCGAATGAGAAAATAAGTTCAAAGAAGTTAAATGATTTTGCCCACAGGGCAACCAAGGTAGTATTTCTGAGACTACATCTGGATGAATGAGGAGGCAGGTCACTCAACCTGACTGCAAACCTTTGCATGCTTTCTGTTTTCCCTTTGAAACCCAGCTGCGGTACCAGGTAGGGAAATTCAGGGTGTCTCAAGTGAATGAGATATTCAGGCACGAGAGGTGGATCTTACAGTGATGACAGGGGTGCTACATCCTGCCCTACTTCTTAAGCCTTCAGGAAGTATTTGGAGGCATTTGATATAGTGATTAAAGGCCCAGGCACTAGGTTTGAGCTCTGGCTTCACTACTTAACTTGCTATCTACCACAGCAAGTTATTTTGATTCTCTAGCTTTCATTTTCATCTTCTATAAAGTCAAGCAGTTATAAGCCCTGCCTACTTCATAGGGTCATTATTAAAAGGATGAAGTCAAATACTATTCATGTTTGTAAAACTCAGAGCCCAGGGCCTAGCACATAGTAAGTGTTCAGTTAAATGTTAATTTGTAATTGTTCTGTTGCTTATAATTTTATTCTTATTCTGTGTTCATTTTTCTCTCTTCAGTACAAGTTCAGGGATCTAACTATGGAAGAACTGGAGAATGTAAATACGTTTTTCCCACATTTCAGATATTCCATGGATACCTATGGTAAGAATTGTATCCTCTAGTTTTTGTTACATTGTTTAAACTATTAATTATTTGTTCCTAGAGATCTACAAACTTATTATAATTTCTCATTTCTCTCTTTTATCCCCTGATTTTGAGCTACACTTTATGACCTGTGGTTTTTGAGGAAATTTAATAAAATTTATATGGTATTAGTTTTCTATTGCTGCTGTAACAAATGAACACAAATTTAGTGGCTTAAAACAACACGGGGACTTCCCTGGTGGTCCAGTGGTTAAGACTTCGCCTTCCAATGCAGGGGGTGCAGGTTCAATCCCTGGTCAGGGAGTTAAGATCCCACATGCCTCGAGGCCAAAAAACCAAAACATAAAGCAGAAGCAATATTGTAACAAATTCAGTAAAGACTTTAAAAATGGTCTACATCAAAAAAAAATCTTAAAAAAAAAAAAGCAACACAAATTTACTATCTTACAGTTATTTGTCTAGAAGCCCAACACAGGTCTCTGTAGGTTAAGTGTTGGCAGGTCTTAGTTCCTTTTTGGAGGCTCTGGGAGATCATATATTCTCTTGCTTTTTTAAGTTTCTAAATGTCACCCATATTCTTTGGCTCAAGGTCACCTTCCTTCATCTTTAAAGCTAGCAATGTTACATCTCTCTGACCATCCTTCTGTAGTCACATCTCCAGAGAAAAGGTTCTCTGCTTTTAAGAACCAAATGTGATTAGCGTAGGCCCACTCTAATCATACAGGATAATTTCCCCATGTCAGGGTCCTTAACTTAATTGTATCTAAAAAGTTTCTTTGCCAAGTAAGGTAACATATGCACAGGTTCCAAGGATTAGGATATTGGACATCCATGGAGGCCATTATTCTGCCTACCACATATATGGTTGATAATAAATTAATAACAAAGTTTTAGTTATCTTCTTCACTTAATATAGAGGGTCTGGTTACCTGAGAAAGATTTTACTTTACTACCTTTCAAAATTTCTGACCACAACCCACACTTGGAAATGTGTTTTATATCATGACCCCATATACACACAACTAAAGTATTATGTACACCTTGGTGTTTTCTCTTCTATTCCATTCCATACCATTTAAAAAAAAAAATGCTGATTGAGACTCACTAAATTGATTTCAGGACCCACGAATTAGTCAAAACACACAGTTTTGAAAAACTTCTTTATTCTACATGGGTATGTTTTGTATTTGAATTAGCTTGGGTTACAAAAATATGTCTAATTCAGAATTATATATTAGAAAATTTGAGGCATTATTGAAGTATTTCTTAGGAATAGCTAATTTTATGTGTGGAAGAAATGATTAGATTCTGGCTTACCTGTGTCTGGCCTCTCTTGATTAGCACCCAGGTATTTGGTGCTGCATAAATGTCTGGGATGGGGGATTTAACAGCTACTATTTATTGAACACCAGATATACTTCCAAATGTTTTATCTATATTATTTTACATATTCTTGTACAACCAAAGCTGTGAGGTATTATCATCTTCATTTTTCAGAGAAAGAAACTGAGGCTCAGAGAGTTTAAATAACTTGCTTAAGATTGCACAGCTAGTTAGGCATGGAGTTGGGGCTTGTACTCATGTCCATCTTGCCCTCTGCTTGAATAATACTTGTTCTTTTACAATCTATAAGTAATCTTATAGATTTAAGCCTTTGTTATACCAGTTAATTTTCATTTCCCCCATCTAGAGGAAGTAGGCTGTGGTGCCATTAAACCCTCAAGCTATAGGATTAATATTGTCAAGGTACATTTTATTATTGAAGACAATGTTAGTCAGGTATTATAATCATTTTTCTTTTGGCTTTTTGAATAATTTGGACAATGACTATTTACACCTGTAGTTTCTCTACCACATTTTCAGGTTCTTCTGTGTCCCTGAGAAACAATCCCTGTTCCACTCCTCTGTCCATTTTAGTTTTGCCTTAGGGTGATCCCTTCACCCATTGTTACCTTTCACTCATATAGTTCAAGGTAAATATTTGTACTTATGTACACTCTTGGCCTTGAGTTTTCTGTCAGCCTGGCTTTTCCTCTTCTCCCTTTCTGATAGGTCATCAAATCTATTTAGGCTTTTTTCTTCCCCTGCATAAATAGTATAGTAAGCTACTGAAGTCCTTAAAGGAAGGCAGTTTGACAGTTTGAAACCAGATGTCGTGTTTTCGGTATTCAGTTCAGAAATTAGGGCATTGATTCTCCATCAGTGTGTCCCAGATGGGTAAGTTGAAATTTCAGGGATGTGAAGATTGAGAAAAGGTTGAGAATAATGGAGTTAGAGAAAGCAAAGATAATTATTAATCCTTCTAAAAGGTCACTTTCAAAAGTAAAACTAACTTCTTTTTTCTGATTATAAAATTTATAATCTGATATCTGAAAGTGCTTATAACTGATGTTACATGCGGCAGTTATTTGATAACGTCCCCACATTTTATAATCCTTTACTTCTTATTAAGGGTTTTCACATCATCTCATTTAATCATTGTGACAACTTTATGATGCAGTCTTTATAGATTTTATATCTTTATTTTATAGATGATGAAACTGAAGTTCAAAGAGGTTAAAGTAACCAAAAGTCACATGCCTCTGTCGACGGAAATAATAAACAGTCTATAATAGGAATAGAAAAGAGTTTATTTGAGCCAGTCTGAGCACTATAGCCTCAGATAGTTCTGAAGAGCTTTCCGAAGAAGCATGGTTTTCAGCACAGTTTTATATCTGTCAGAACAAAGAACATCAAACATCACAGGGGTGCATTCCTTCAAGGTTTCAAAAAAAGACAAATGAGCACGCACACAATGAGTCAGCACGGCCTTGGCGCCTGTGAAGGGAGCTTTATCATTGAAGGAGTGCTAGCGTTGATGTTTTAGGGAAGGGAGGCATTTATCTCTGTCTTCAAAACAGACATTCTTTACTTCTGGACAATGCACCCTTTTCTTTAATGATTAAAGCAGATGTACAATGTATGTTTAATGGGCCACAAAACTGGCTATTCTAGTTAGCATAAAGCTTAAGTTAAATAATGTATAAGCTAGGATGACTTCTGCATATCTCAATATGTGAAAATTTCTTCCATCACCTCTAAGTAGGAAAAGTCGGCCAAAAACTTGGGATTTCAGTATCTTAAGTCCTGTGTTCTTTCAACTACCTGCTCTGCTTTCTAAGAGGACATCATTTAGTTCTTTGCCCTTGTCAACATATTTACTGATTCCTAGATGATGGTATTTAGAAGTTATGTGTGTTTCTGTATGTGTGTATGTACATGCACACGCTTTAATACAGTTCTTCCTACTTCTGATTGTGCATTCTGGGGCTTTTTTTTTCTTCCAGTTTTCAAAGATAGTTCCCAGAAAAACCTGCTGAACTTCACCGGCACTATTCCTGTGATGTATCAGGGTAAGTGTGGAAGTTGAGAAAATGTGGGAATTTTCTAAAAGAGCAGTTTAATTAAAACTTACATTTGTTTAGTTCCATAACATTCTCAAAGTGGTTTTGTTTTTTTTTTTAAAGAACATTTTTACGAGCTGGTCAATTTTTTATTTATTTATTTATTTATTTTAATATTTATTTATTTATTTATTTTGCGGTACCTGGGCCTCCCACCGCCGCGGCCCCTCCCACCGCGGAGCACAGGCTCTGGACGCACACGCCTAGTGGCCACGACTCACAGACCCAGCCGCCCCGCAGCATGCGGGACCCTCCTGGACCGGGGCACAAACCAGCGTCCCCTGCATCGGCAGGCGGACCCCCAACCACTGCGCCACCAGGGAAGCCCTTAAATATTTATTTTTTTGGCCGCGCTATGTGGCTTGCGGGATCTTAGTTCCCCCAACCGGGGATCAAACCCGGGCCCCCAGCAGTGGCAGCTCAGAATTCTAACCACTGGGTTGCCAGGGAATTCCCCTCAAAGTGTTTTAACATGTATATGATCTATACTGAACCTTACTGGATATAGCAGAATGCTGTCCCAGTGAAGGAAGGCTTAGGTTAATACCAACAAATTCAGTTCAGTTCAACGAATATTTATTTATTGAATGTCAGCTATCTGCCCACTACTCTGCTAGGTGTTGAGGTACAGAGGCGAGCAAGACAGACATAGGCCTGCGCTTGTGGAGAGTTAACTCTGCTTTCCATAGCAAACTGCAGGGATCCTACCTTTTTCTCCCATTACCCGAATGTTTTGTTCCCCTCCCTTTCCCTCTATATGATGTAGCATTATCCCCATTCTATTGGTGAAACTGAGTCCTGGTCACATGGTTTACCTGAGTCCACACAGCTGGCATCAGACTGGAACTTAAAACCCAATAGGAAACTTTTAAAACACAGGTGCCATTAAAGCTCAAAAAAAGCAACATATTTTCAGATCACCTGACAGGTTAAAATAGCTAAGTGTTTGCCCAAAAATAAAAAAAAAATCACTAACTTCCCTATAATTAATTCTGTTCGTCTAGACCTACTTCCTTCAACGTTTAACAGGACTAACCTGTCAGATGGGTGTCATACGAGCTTGCTTATCTAGTATGATTTGAAGAACACCAGAGGAGCATTGGTTCCAATTATTTCTCTGAAGTGGTGCTTGAAATCCCACCATTAAAAATCCATTCCCCTTTTAAAATGCAAATAATCTCAGGAGGAATAACATCCAAAATCACTAATATACAGTGCTGTGCTTATAGAAAATGCTCGGTAAATATTTGTTGAATGATTGAGTTAGTTTCTTTGATTACTGACTGAAGGGCTTAGGAATAGATGAACTTACTGGGTATTTGAAAGAGGAGGTGCACTGAAAAAGGGCTGAGGAAGATCTGGAAACCAAATGGGGAGAGAGCAGTGCAGTTTGCTGTCTCTTACAAAGGATTCATCGCTGTATTATAGGAGCACATTGCCCAACAGACACCAAGAAGATGTATTTTGGGGGACTTTTTTCAAAGTAGGTGCTTCATTATGGTAGTGGCTAGACTGTTACAAACCCTCCTTTATTGCTTCCCCCTGCCCCCATGATGACTTACTGCCAGAGGTTCACTCATGTTTTATTCTTCCTCTGTGTATGTCCAATCATAACATCTCCTTTGCCACAGAGAATGCTTAGAAATCCAGTTTGGTTTTTATGAATAGGAATGTGGTTGGAGATGAAAGTAGGTAGCAGTGGGCTCTGAAAAAATTGCAGTGAGGTAGGCAGAGCAGGTATAGAGTCGATTTTTATTTTCTTTCCTTGCTTCTCCCCTCCCAAGCTCTCAGACTGTTTTCTGGCTGCCTAGAGAATTTTACTGAGACCTGTTTCCCATTACTTGTATTCTGTGTTTATTATGGTTAGATGTTAGAGAGAGAGAGAAAGAATTCTTACCACCCCAATGATTGATTGATTGACTGATTCCATAGTTCTTACCAACCCCAGTGATTTCAAGGGTAGTTGCATATTGACAGAGGAACTTACAAATTTAAATGAATCACTGCTTAGTAGCCCTCAGTTTCTAGGACAATGTGGGGAGGTTACAGGAGGGCATAAAAGTTATCTTAAGATGCCACTCATTGGCACTCTGCATCTTCCTAGAGCGGTGGAGTCAGGTCATTGATTCTTATGCTGGTAGTAATTCCAAGGTAGTAATGGTACCTGCAATATCTTTTGTTTTTTTTTTTTGGTAGTACACTCTTTTTCCCCTTTGCTTTTGACTGGAATTATAGCAACTCCTTGTGATGCATACTAGTTATTTCCTGCTGATCAGAAGGTCAGAATGTATTATCTTTCTCATCTGTAAAATGGGCCAATGATAGAGCCTAACTCTACAATTTTGAGGACTAAATGCATTACTCTAAGTAAAGCTCTTAGCATAGTTCCTGGCACATAGTAAGTGCCTAATAAACGTTGACCATTATTATTTGCATGCTTTTGTTACTTTTATCTGGTTACTAGTTTGTTTTTTTTTTTTTTTTGCGGTATGTGGGCCTCTCACTGTTGTGGCCTCTCCCGTTGCAGAGCACAGGCTCTGGACGTGCAGGCTCAGCAGCCATGGCTCACGGGCCCAGCCGCTCTGCGGCATGTGGGATCTTCCCGGACCGGGGCATGAACCCTTGTCCCCTGCATCGGCAGGCGGACTCCCACCCACTGCGCCACCAGGGAAGCCCTGGTTACTAGTTTTGTTAGTATAATAATAGTACATGCTCATGTTAAAAAAAATTTTAATAATTGAAAAGAGATGAGGTTAAGCTTATATCTAACCTCCCACCCAGTCCTGTTCCCGAGGTGAATCTTCTGTTGATATTTCCTTATATATACCTGCAGAAATTTTCTGGATTATTTCTTATCCCTCCAAGATTGTGTGAAGGTTGTGATGACACTTTTCCTTCACCCACCCATTGTTTAGAGATGTGTATCATCTTAGTAAGATGATACCCATCTGAACTTTATTTACAACTAACTTAAATTATGTCCTTATGATATAATTACTTTAAATCTGAGGACTCTACCAGGAGTCCTGACTCTTTGCTAATGAATTACTGAAATTAAGTGGGCAGGGTAGGAGGCAGGGCATTTGCTGACAGAAAAGAATGAGAAAGAAGGAAGAAGGGCACAGAGAATACCAGTAGTGAAATCTTACAAGTTATAGACATGGGAATCAGGCTCACCATGTGCTTTGCCAGGAGTGTGATATTAAAATGCATGAATGCTGCTGGGGAGAGGCATTGATGGAGGCAGCAGATCCTTGATCAACCAGGAAGATACCTTCAATAGACATTCCTTTCCTTTTCTTTAATGTGTAGTGATTAACATTAGAAAATGGCTCCATCGAGATTGGGACTACCACTCCAAAACAAAAAAAAATTGCATGGCCTAGGACTTCCCTGGAGGTCCAGTGGTTAGGACTCTGCACTGTCAATGCAGGGGGCATGTGTTCAATCCCTGGTCAGGGAACTAAGATCCCACATGCTGCACAGCGTGGAAAAAAAAAAAATTGCATGGTCCAAACAGTGGCTTATAAGTGTTTGATTGTGACCCACAATAAGAAATACTTTCGTATACATAGTTATATATGTATATAACTAAAATTAAATATTATTGTTTGCAGCCTACTAAATTAATTTCATGACCTATTTATTGTGACCAACATTTGAAAAACACTGGTCTAGAGTATATAACATTAGACAGAGTGACTTCTGGAGGAATGTGATGATGTGTCTCAATACCTGTTGGTCACTCTGTGGTGCTGTGATCACATGACTTTATAATCATAGAGTACCAACAGCTATGCCTGTATCCATACTGTAAGTACTTAGATACTATGTATGGTGATGGATGTTAACTACACTTATTGTGATTATTTTGCAATATATACAAATATTGAATCATTACGTTGTATACATGAAACTAATACAGTGTTATATACCAATTATACCCAAATAAAAAGTTCTTTTAATACTTAGATAAAATTAGAAGAGGAATATGGTTCTGAGAACTGCTGATATAAAATAGTAGAAATAGTACTAGGACATTTCTATTATGTAGTGACTTTCAGTTCTCTAGAATTACATGGGAAGCTTTTAAAAAATATTGTCCAGACCCTGTCCCACTGAATCAGAAACTTTTGGGGAGAGGCCTGGATACTGGTATGTTTCAGAGTTCCTTAAGCATTTCTAATATGCAGACAGAGCTGAGTATCATTGTGCTTAGGGCAGGAGGAAGCAAGATGAAAAAAGTAGAGGATTTCCTTAGTAAGAAAAAGATTGCAGTGGAGAAGAAAACTTTTTATTTATACCTTGCTTATTTCCAAAGTGGGTTTGAGGTAAATTGTAAAAATTGCCAACCCGTCATGGTACTTACCATGTCATGTACTGTTCTAAGCATTTTATGTACCTTAACTAATTTTATCCTCACAACAATCTGTGAGGTAGGAGCTTTTATTATTCTCATTTCGTAGAGGAAGGAGTTGAGGCACAGAGAAGTTAATAAGTAACTTGCCTAAAATCATATAGCTAGTGATGTGTGCAACTAGGATTTGAACCTAGGCATTTGTGCTCCTGAGCAGCCATGTTTTTAAATATATTGAAAGACATATGCATTAAGACTGTGAAAGCAGGAATAAATATCAGGAGATACAATAGAACAGTTAAGATAATTGATCAAATTTCTAGTTTAAGATTAGTTTTTGCACTTATATTAGGTTTAGCTTTGGGCTTCCTGTAAACCAAAACAGTCAGAGATTTTGGCTCTCAGTAGGCATGACATACATGGTTACATAGTATGTGGTACAGGGTTACATAGTACATGGTACATGGTTACATGGTACATGTACATGGAAGAGCTTTCATTTGGGTTCCTATCTCAGTACACTAAAACTTAAGAGCCACTGGACAAGGTGGCTGTTAAGGTTATTTTCAGCTCTAGGTTGTATGTATCTAACCCAGCTTGTATGTTACACTATCTGCAGTTAATGAGCAACTTGAGGGCCAGTATCAAGTGCATCTTTCAGTTGTTCATTCATTCATTAAAAAATATGTATTTATTTATTTATTTGGCTGCACTGGGTCTTAGTTGCAGCACGTGGGATCTTTAGTTGTGGCATGCGGGATCTTTGGTTGCAGCATGTGAACTCTTAGTTGAGGCATGTGGGATCTAGTTCCCTGACCAGGGATCGAACCTGGGCCCCCTGCATTGGGAGTGCGGAGTTTTAGCCACTGGACCAACAGGGAAGTCCCCATTCATTCATTCTTACTTATATAAGAAATTTTTATTGAGTATCCAGTATGTTAGGCACTATACTTGTTGTAGGGGACATGGAAATGAATAATACATAATCATCTCTAGACGTTTATAGTGTAAACAGAGAAACAGACTTGTAGGCAAATAAATTGGGTGGAGCAAAGAAGGTTACCTAAAGAAGATGTATCCCATACTCCTAGCACAGTAGGTCCTATAAATATTTATTGAATTGAATTGAATAAGCTGGCCATTGTCTTGATTATATTTCCTTAAACGTTATACTGGTGCTTTAATGGGAGCATATTTCCAATGTGAATGTGGATGAAAATAGGAAAATAGGCCTCAGTTTACATAAATCCTTTATCTATAAACTTGACTAGACTTGTGTTTTAAAATGCCACCTAGCTATACCATAAATATAATGTGTGTGGTTCATTATTGTTTGAAGATGTGTTTATTTTGTCTCAAATAGGTAATACATATAACATACCAATTCGTTTGTGGATTTTGGATTCTCACCCTTTTGCTCCCCCCATTTGCTTCTTAAAGCCAACTGCAAATATGGGAATCTCAGTTGGAAAACATGTGGATGCTCAAGGCAGAATATACTTGCCGTATCTCCAAAACTGGAGCCATGTAAGATCAATTTGGATTTTCTTTTAAAAGTTTTTATTTTTCTGAATATTTATCTTTGATCCTAATGGTACAAATAAGTTAGTGAATTTTCTTTCAATGATAATTCTTCTTATGGTCTTTAAAAATAATTTGAAATTGAGCTCCCCAGGGTCACCCAAGACCCAGAACCCTGCATGAAGCTGCTCTCTCCAGGTCTGGGAGGCAACCATTGTTTGCTCCCTGTCTTTTTATAGTTGTTTGCCATTTGATAAAGCAAATGAAGAGCTACTAGCAAAATATTGGGCATTATTTCCTAGTTCCTCCCCAGTAAAGATTCTTATGTAATATGTGTATTTATTTGTAGTTCTGCCTGTTTTTAACCTTTATGTAAATTGAATCATATTGTATATAATCTTCTATTACATGCTGTGTTTTAACTGAGCATTAAGTTTTAAAAATTCACCCACAGCGATGCATGAAACTGTAACTTATGTGTTTTACAAGCCTTCACAGGGACTTCCCTGGTGGTCCAGTGATTAAGACTCTGCGCTTCCACTGCAGGGGGCACAGGTTCGGGGAACTAATCCCACTAATTTGGCACGGCCAAATAAATAAACATAAAAGTAAAAAAATAAATAAATAAAAATAAATGGCCCAGACTTAAAAAACAGAAACAAAACAGAACAAAAATACAAGCCCTCACATTATGCAATTTTGTATTCTGCATATTTCATCTATCATTATATTGAGCATTTTTCCATATTAAACAATATTTTCAAAACACATGGTTTTTAATGGTTGCCTGATGTAGATTGCTCTGTTAGAAATTTAATAATGAGCATCCTTAAATATATATGTAAATATAAATGTATATATCTTATAAATCTTTAATAATTTCCTAATGATAAATCTCTAGGAATGGAATTATTGGATCAAAGTTTTAAAATGTTTTGAAGGCTATTCTTATATATTCCCAAATTTGCCTCCAAGAGGTAGACAAAATGTTGTAATTCTACCATCAATAGAAATCAGTATGGGGGGTACCTGTTTTACAGCACCTTTGCTCTAAAGGGTGCTATAAAAGAAGGTACTATCATTAAAAGAAAACAAACCTTTGCTTATCTCTATGGTTCATTTACTTAGAAGGATGTAGAATCTGCTCTCATTTTTGTAAGTAACTACAACTTTTATGAAAGGATAATTTATAATATATTTGTATATACCCAGAAAGTTGTAGGACAGGAGGACAGGGATCTGTCAGAGAGGAGTGAGGTTGAAGTAAAGGATGGCATTAGGATTATCACTTCTTATTTTATATACATATTGTAAAAGGATATGCAATTGTGGATGCATTTCATATTGTTTTATGGTTTTCTATTTTTTTCATATAAATAAAACTTTTATAAAGAAGAAAAAAAGAAATAGAAAAAGAAAAACTGCATACCAAATTGTCAGTAGTGGAGTTTAGGTGGGGAAACATTAATCTTTTACTTTATGAACCTGTACATTATTTGCATTACTTGGTGATTTAAATAAGATTACCAGTTAAATGTGACGAATAGGGCATGATAAAAATTCGTTAGTTGGAAGGACAAAAATGATGTCTTAACCTTAATGTTTAGTTCTTTGGTTATTTGAGAAATTGAAATCTTATCATACATTTATTTATCATGTACGTTTCTTCTTTTTTGAATTGTCTGTTTATCTCTTTCATCCATTTTTACAACTTTAAAAAAGAATACTATCCTTTAACAGTATTTTGACATCTGTGCCCTATTGTGGGAATTTATCTTTCCCGTTTCCTCTTTGTGGTTTTCTTTGGCATCTCTTTTCATAGTTTTGTTTATTTAATAAATACTCAGAGATAGTCCTATAATCTAGTCAAGGTTGTGCTTGATTTCAGATCAGACAGTATTGATTTCATTTTACTATTCTGAACCTCTTTATTATAAGCTAAAACTAGTCTTAAGAAGATATTATATTATTTAAATGGCCCTATTTAGAAGAACCACATTTGGGGGAGGGGGAGGGATTAATTAGGAGTTTGGGATTAACAGATACACACTACTATATATAAAATAGATAATATGGCACAGGGAACTATATTCAATATATTGTAATAACCTATAATGGAAAAGAATCTGAAAAAGAATATATATATATATATAACTGAATCACTTTGCTGTACACCTGAAACTATAACACAACATTGTAAATCAACTATACTTCAATTTAAAACAGTATGATGTTATGATTTTTAAAAGTACTACGTAAACTTTAAGTTCCACATGCAGTTGGAATTACATAGTATAGCTATACAGAGTTTGGAGCTAGAAGGAATCTAGAGGTCATCTAGGCCAAGGATTGCAGACATTTTCCCCAAGAGAGTCAGTGTGCTGCATTAGGCCTACAGAATTTTGTTTGAACAGCACAGTGGTTTTGTTTTGCTTTGTTTTGTTCTTAATATGGATTTGAATGACTATACATGTACTATTTCCAAATTACCACAGTGACCATCTCCCCAAATTTTCTCACACTTGACAACTTCACACATTACGTTATCTGCTTAGTCTTTAAAGGTATATGAGTTTTTTTATTCTAATAAAAAATTTATTAGAGTGGGCTTCCCTGGTGGCGCAGTGGTTGAGAGTCCGCCTGCCGATGCAGGGGACACGGGTTTGTGCCCCGGTCCGGGAAGATCCCACATGCCGCGGAGCGGCTGGGCCCGTGAGCCATGGCCGCTGAGCCTGCGCGTCCGGAGCCTGTGCTCCGCAACGGGAGAGGCCACAACAGTGAGAGGCCCGCGTACCACACACACACAAAAAAATTTATTAGAGTGAAACCTAGACTCTGAGAAATTAAGCAATTTTTAGAATGAGCAAGCCACTGAATATTCCTAATAATAATAAAAAATGTATTTTACACTCACAACATATAATTTGCATACATTAGCTCATTTGTTTCTCATATTATTGGGATTTATTATTCACATTGTATTGCTAGTAATACTGAAGCTCAGAGAGGTTAAGTGCATTTCACTAAGGTTGCTTAACCAGTTAAATTAAAATGAACGGTACTGGATTAGATAAATATCAGTATTAATTTTATGATTTGATAGTGGTTATATAGGAGAATGTTTTGTTCTTTCTTTTAGGAAATATATGCTAAAGTATTTAGGGGTGAAGGGGTATCACATCTTCAGTTTACTCTTGGTTCAGAAAATAGAGGAAAAGAGACTAAGCAAGCAAATCTGATAAAATGTTAACATTCGAGTAATCTGGGTGAAGAGTATATGGACATTCTTTGTACTATTTTTTTGCTACTTTTCTGTAAGTCTGCAATTATTTCAAAATAAAAAGTTAAAAAAAGGCAGATAGACAAGACCATTCCCAAATATAGGTACTCTGCTAGTAAGCACATTTATGCTGTTTTCCCACTTTTTGGAGATGTGGGTTTAGCATTTCTCCCTTTATTTTTCAGCTAAAAAATTAATTTTTTTCGATTAAATGTATTAAAACAGTTAAAAGTATCATATAATTTGTATGGTAGTTTTCGAAAAATGAGAGCATGACGTAATACTTTCTTTTGGCTAACTCTGTAACAAGGTAGTATTCCTTAGCAAAATTTTTGCATAACTTTTCCCTTTGTGTGTGTTCTGTAGCCTAAATCTGTCATTGTTGGATTAATTAAAGAAATGATTGCCAAGTTTCAAGAAGAACTTCCCCTGTATTCTCTGCCATCATCTGATGAGGCACAGCAGGTAGACTTGCTAGCCTATATTGCAAAAATCACTGAAGGTTTGTATTTTTGTTTAATCATAAGAGTTATGAGTTTACAATTTCTCATTAATATCCTTTACTCTCTGCTACTTGATTTCTCTAAATAAATACATGCTTGTATATGTACATATCTGTGTTGAATCAAAAATTCCTATATGTTTATCGTAAGGTAAGTATTACCATACAGTTCCAATGAATATGGTTTCTTAAAATGTAGAAGATTACTTTTATCCTGACAGCTAAAATAATTTGTTATTTTCAAAACCACTTGATATATATTAATGATCCCAAGCCTTTTTCATTATATGTTTGTGTGGCTTTTTGCCTCATTCAGTATACTGGACCAGAGAATCTATGATTCTCATTGTTCCTCATTGAGGATAAAGCAAAATACCCATGCTTGCAAAATTTCATGTTAAACATTTTTTTGCATTGTAGACTAGAGCAGTAAGAATCACAATGTTTTTCAGAATTATGGAAATCCTATTTTTTTAAGAGTCTTATATAATATTTTTTAAATGTTTGGAAAGATATTTTCTTTTTAAAATGATAGCCTCTATTTAGTAGAGTATTTATTATGAGATTCCTGTCTTTCTTGCATTTCATTTGTTCAACAATATTTTTGAATGTCTATTATGGAGTGCCTAGTACCATGTTTTCTGTCCAAGTTATTGAACTTTGGTGTATTTTTTTTAAGATGCTAAAAAGATTTTTGATACTTTTAAATTCTTATGATAGTTCACTTTACTTTTTAGGTGTCTCAGATATAAATTCAAAGAACTGGGCAAATCATGAGAATAAAACAGTCAATAAAATTACTGTGGTTGGCGGTGGAGAACTGGGAATTGCCTGCACATTAGCAATTTCAGCAAAGGTATGTAAGCATAGTGGTTATAAATACATCTGTCATATTGCTACACTTTTAGGCAGTTTCTATTTAACACACAAGAAGTAATGGCTTCATTTTGTCATGTGGGAAAACTTCATTTTGCCTTAAAATATATTTAGTAAGCTGACAAAAAAAATATGTGAAAGCTCTCATCAGTAATGTTGCTTCTTAATTAGTAGTTAGTTGTGGAATAGGCTTTGAAAACATGATTTGAACAATGGGCTTATCATCCTAATCCAAGGGAAACCTCAAGTTGACATTCATCTGACTTAGTCACAAATTCGTTTGTGTTTTCTGAGTCCTGCTGCTTTAATTAAACTGTTATTTAATATAATACTTAATTTAGCTGTTTCTAAAATTAACATTTTTAAAAAACAATTGCCTTTTCTTGTGTAATTACTCCACTTTCTTTTAGGATCATAGTTCCTAATTTGATATTTTACAGTAGTTTGAGATTTGTCTATTTTTCCATCAGTCCTTTTTACTAGATCTTTTCTATATAAATTATTTTCAGAAAGGCTTAAGTCCCCCTTCAGAGAGGTTGAAAGACCCTCCAGGGCCCAGTATCATGGTAACAGCATGTCTGTGTCATTTGAGCCATGTAGACCAGGATAAACTAGCTCAGGGGTCCCCAGCCGCCGGGCCGAGGACCACTACCGGTCTGTGGCCTGTTAGGAACCAGGCAAGAAGTGAGCGGTGGGCGAGCGGGTAAAACTTCATCTGCTGCTCCCCATCGCCTGAACCATAACCGCCTGAGCCATCCATCCAACCACCCCTCCACCGCCCCCCCCGCCCCCGGTCTGAGGAGAAATTGTCTTCCACGGAACCTGTCCCTGGTGCCAAAAAGGTTGGGGACTGCTGGACTAGCTCTTCCTCCATGTATTTATTTGATAGCCGGTATTTGGTTTTCTTTTCTATTAAAGTTTGATTGATTGCCATCTAAATTCTTCCCTTTCCATTTAAGATTCACGTATATCTTGGAGGTAGGTTCTACTTCAGCAAATAGTTAAATTGTATCCAGGGAGCTAGAAGATTTTAAAAGCTAACTGTTCAGAACCATATATGCTAACTTTTGCCATATTATATTTTCATTTCCTCCACACTCCATCTGAATGCACTCTTCCTTCTTAAGTGTAATTTGAAATGTTTGTAGATCTTTTGTTAGTAGAATGCTTCTATAAACATTGCCTTACAAGTTGTTTATTTTCTTGTCTGAATTTTCTGTTAGGGGCACATAATCTCAGAAATAGTACCAGTGAGTCAGAGGGCATGAATGGTTTTTATGGTACTTATTACGTATTGCTAGATTGCTCTTCAGAAGGGCAGAACTTTACACTGCGAATAACAGTGTAATTTACACTGCTAATAACAATGCACACATCAACCTGATTTTTGTCATTGCTAACAGTACTAAGTTTTATCAATTTTATTTGCTTTTGGTAAGTGTAGGAAGACCCCTTACAGTCATATTTCTTTAACTGTTGGAAGTCGGACTATCAGTATTTCTTTGTTTGTGAACTGTCTAGTTGGAAAGTTTTTTTCCGTTTTTCCCTTTAAATGTTAATATTTTGATACAAGGTACAATATTCGAATAGTGCAACAATATTCAACTAGTGCAGTAGTAGTCATAATAATGGCAGTAGTTGAAGTGGTGGTAGCAGCAGTAACTAACCCTTACTGAATGCTTACTAGATCCAGGCACTTGTCTAAACACTTGTTTCATTTTTTTTTTTAATTGATTGATTTTTTTGGCTGCATTGGGTCTTCGTTGGGCCTTTGTTGCTGCGAGCGGACTCTTCTCTAGTTGCAGTGAGCGGGGGCTACTCTTCATTGCAGTGCATGGGCTTCTCATTGCAGTGGCTTCTCTTGTTGCAGAGCATGGGCTCTAGGTGCATGGGCTTCAGTAGTTGTGGCACACGGGCTCAGTAGTTGTGGCTCACAGGCTCTAGAGCTCAGGCTCAGTAGTTGTGGCTCACAGGCTTAGTTGCTCCGCAGCATGTGGGATCTTCCTGGACCAGGGCTCGAGTTCCCTGCATTGGCAGGCGGATTCTTAACCACTGCGCCACCAGGGAAGTCCCACTTGATTAATTTTTACGACAACCTTGTGGCTTAGGTACTATCGTTACTGTCATTTTACAAATGAAGAAACCAGGGCATAGGGAGGTTACCCAACTTGCCCAAAGTCACAGTATTAATAAAAGGAGCCAGGGTTTGAGGTTGGGCAATCTATTTACAGAGCCTGTATCCTAGATCCTTATTACCCAACGTGTGGCATTGGCATCATCTGAGATTTTATTGGAAATACATAATCTCAGGCCCTACTCCAGATCAAAGGAAGTAAATCTGCATTTTTACAAAATTCCTGGTAACCCATGTGCTTCACTGATCTATTAAATGGCGATCCCTTAAAGCTTGAGAAGCTCTGCTCTAAACCACTATGTAACACTGCCTTGTGGTTATTGATGGACATTTAGTTTGTTTCTAGTCTTTTGAATATCCTTATACATATTGTATCATTTTACACATGTACTAATAAACTTGTAGGATGATTTCTACAAATGAGGTTGATGGATTAAGGGAGTTGTGTTTTTATTTTTTTTTTATAAGGATTTTTTTTTTGATTCGGACCTTTTTTTTCCGTATTGAAATTTGTTACAACATTGCTTCTGTTTTTATGTTTTGGTTTTTTGGCCATGAGGCATGTGGGATCTTAGCTCCCCAACCAGGGGTCGAACCTGCACCCCCTGCACTGGAAGGCAAAGTCTTAACCACTGGACCACCAGGGAAGTCCCTGTGTTTTTAAACTTTGACAGAAATTGTCAAATTATCCCTCATATCAATTGTGCTAGTTCATTCTCATTCCCACAGTGTTTGAGAATACCTGTTTTCTCACACTACTGTTAAACTTTGGGATCTTTGCATGTCTGATAAATGAAAAATGGTAACTCATAGTTTTCTTTGCATTTCTCTTATGAGTGTGGTTAATGTTGATAAAATTAATAGGTACCATTTAGAGAGGACTGCTCTTTGCCAGCCCTGTGTCACATAATTAATCTTCATAACTCCAAGAAATAAGACCAAGTTCAGTGACTTGCTCAGTCTTGCAAAGTTAATAAGTAGCATGGCTGGATTGCTTCCTGTACACTTTCTGCCTCATAGTCTGGTAGATCCCTGGGTAGTCTTGCTCCTGCACCTTAAGATAGGAGAGATGCTCATATCCCTGGCTGCTTTGGAAAAAGGACTTCCACAAAGATAAATCGTCTCTTAGGAGTTTCCATCCTGTTGTTTATGGTCAGCCCACCATGGCACCTAGAAAGCTGTCTACAGGCATGTGAAGTATTTTCCATGAGATCTCTGGGGAGAGAACTGCATGATAATTGGGTTTTATTTTAGCTTTATGACTATTATCTTTTTTTCTTTTTAAGAGAAACTTGGCATTAATGTTGACATTGATGCTAAAATAGACCAAAAAATAGACCAAAAAAAATCACTCTAAGTTCTTTCAGAATGGAAATTATGACAAAACGAAAACATAAACGGAAGAACAATAGCAAACATATTGAGTGCACCATGTCATCTTATTACTCATTATCCCATCAAAAGAAACCTGCACTCTGTGACTTCTGAGTTAAGCCCTGTTAGAGCCCAGTTTTTAGTTAAGCCTAAAGGATCACATTATTCAAGTGCATAGTATTTTCTTGCTTTCATGTCCCTTTTATTGCTATTGTGCTACTTCCTTCATAAGAGAGCACATAGGCCTATGTATTCGTTCTCCCTTAGCTCTCACTTCTGAATGAATTTAAACTGAGTAACTGGCCATGTGCAGTGTAATGCTATTCTTTTTCTTATTGTACTGTACAGGGCATTGCAGACAGACTGGTCCTCTTAGACCTCTCAGAAGGGACTAAAGGAGTGATAATGGACCTTGACATATTCAACCTGCCTAATGTGGAGATCAGCAAAGGTCTGGTTATTCTGCTTAAAAGATTTGTGCCTTGTTTGCCCTTATATTTGAGTCCTAGAATTTTTTTGTAGACTTTATTTTTTAGAGCAGTTTTAGGTTCAGAGTATTATTGAGCAGAAGGTACAGAGATTTCCTGTATACCCCCTGCCCCCACACATGCACAGCCTCTGCATTGTCAGTATCCCCTACCTAAGTGGTATAATTGATAAACCTCCCTGGACACATCATTATCATCCAAAGTCCATAGTTTACATTAGGGTTCACTCTTGTCTTTGTATATTCTATAGGTGTGGACAAATCAAACATGTATCCACCATTATGGTATCAAACAGTTGTTTCACTGCCCTAAAAATTCTCTGTGCTCTGCCTAGAGTCCTAGAATTTTATTGCTGAAAGCATCTTAAAGATCACCTAGTCCAAGTCCCTCATTTTACATATTGGGAAACTGAGGTTCATATAAATTAAGGGACTTACCTAAAGTCATACAGATCGCAACTAATTAGGTTAATAAGAGTCAGATAAGCAAATAACATTCAAATTGGTTGCAAGGATTTATTTTCAGTCTCTGAATTATACCTTAGTATAAATTGTTTTCTCTGATTGCTTCCTTTTTCATAATATATTGGTTAAGAACACTGATTTTAGAGTTAGACATGGGGGTTTGCATACTAGCTCTGCCATTTGTCAGATTATATAATCTCTCAAAGTTCAGTTTTATCATCTGTAAAGTGGGAATTAATACATACCTCTTGGTATATAGCAAAGTGCTAAACCAAGATTAAAAAAAAATTCATTCACATTACTTTCACTAAAAATATATTGTTAAAATGAATTTTAATAAGAACGAAAGAGGGGTTTGTATCATTAATAAATAAAATTTAGAATGTTAAAAAAGTAATTTTTAAAATCTTTTTAATTCAAAAGATTTGCATATATTTAACAATGTACATAATATATTAGTACAGACGTATATATGTAGGTAAATACCAGATTTGGGGATGTGGGAATAAAGTTATTTTATTACCAGGGATGCATGATCAAAAAAAATTGGAAAGCCATTGAACTAGAGAATGTTTAGTCTCCAAAAACCAGGTTATAGCTAGAGTCAGGTTGTAATATGCTATAGTTGCTTAGCTTTCCTTTGCCTTTCCTTACTCAGGTCTCGTGTATTCTTTTTTTTTTTTTTTTAATAAATTTATTTATTTTATTTATTGGCTGTGTTGCGTCTTCATTGCTGCGCGCGGGGTTTCTCTAGTTGCAGGGAGTGGGGGCTACTCTTCGTTGTGGTGCGTTGTGGGCTTCTCATTGCAGTGGCTTCTCTTGTTGCAGAGCATGGGCTCTAGGCATGCTGGCTTCAGTAGTTGTGGCACGTGGGCTCAGTAGTTGTGGCTCACGGGCTCTAGAGCACAGGCTCAGTAGTTGTGGCGCACGGGCTTAGCTGCTCCACGGCATGTGGGATATTCCTGGACCAGGGCTCAAACCTGTGTCCCCTGCATTGGCAGGTGGATTCTTAACCATTGCGCCACCGGGGAATGTTAACCATATTTTTTAACCATATTCTTAACCATATTTTCCAAATAAAATATGGTTATTTTCTTAACCATATTTTCCAAATAAAATATCGAGACATGGTTTCACAAGGCTGAATGTACTAAGAACCGCAGTGGATCAAAAAATTGAAATTATACCTATAGGTTATAAAAATTGGGTGTAATAGTTCTAGCAAGCCTCTGGATCCCTGTAGGATACAATGGATTTATTTTCCTTCTCTGGAAAGAGTACAATAGTTCCTTTAATGGCCCTTTTGTAGGCCTTGTACAGAGGATCCTTTGGGGAGCTGGATAGTCTCTTGTGCCTCTCATTTCCAGGTACTGAAGTTCTTAAGGGACCTCTTCACTCTTCCAAATCACTCCAGGAGACTGTTTAGTACATGAACCCTAGAGGTTGTGAGGCCATTTAGGACCTGAGGAAATTGTTTCTTCCTATGTGTCTCATTAACCATCAATAACTATTGTTTCAGATAATTGAAAGAATAGAATCCTTGGAGTAGATATATAGGATGTGGTACTTGCCACCAAGTAAGGAGTTTTGAATGAATGAGCACTATATTGGGGCAACTTTCATGTTCCCCTTGTTAATTTTGATTGCATATTCCTGATAATTACTATTACATGAGGTAATTTAAAATATAATATTAGCTAACATCTCAAATATGTTCTATGATATGGAGAAGTGTGTTAATAATTTTGGGAAAGTAAGCTCATTTGGAAATTTTAGTAATGCCCCATCATGACAGGCGTTGATGATCATCCTAGAGTTGTACTTTTCTCCATTTGGATTTTTTAAATAGCTACTAACATACTTCGGGGAGGGCTGTGCATAGGTATATATGAGCCTGCAAACATGCATACTATACATACATAAACAAACAGTGTGCATAGACTAAATCTGGAGAAATACTGAGGAACTGTTAAGAGTAGTTGCTTCAGGAGTCAGATTGGGGAAACTGGTTCTGCACTTGTTTTTTGCACTTAATATTTTTATCCCTTTTTTTATTGTGTTAAAATACATATAGCATAAATTTACCGTTAGTGACATTCAGTATGTTCACAATGTTGTGCAACTGTCACGAATATCTAGTTCCAGAACATTTTCCTCACCCCAAACGGAAACCCTCTACACATGAAGCAATCACTCCCCATTTTCCCTTTTCCCCAGGCCCTGGCAACCACTGATCTACTCTGGATTTGCTTCTTCTGGATGTTTCATATACATGGAATTACACAATATGTGGCCTTTTGTGTCTGGCTTCTTTCACTTAGTATAATGTTTGCAAGGTTCATCTATATTGTAGCATTTATCACTCCTTTTTATGGTTGAATAATATTCTATGGTCTGGATATGCCACATTTTATTTATCCACTTATCAGTTGATGTACATTTGGGTTGCATCTTTTTGTTATTGTCAGTAGTGCTGCTGTGAACATTTTTGTACAAGTTTTTGTTTGAACACCTCTTTTCAATTCTTTTTGGTATGTACCCAGAAATGGAATTGCTAGGTCATATCGCAATTCTGTGTTTAAGTTATTGATTAATTTATAGTATCATTTTGAAGATCATTATTAATAGCACATAGAGGTCTAAATAGCTCTATATCTTTGAACAGCTTTATAATAATATTCCGTCATATGGATGTCTGTCTCCTATTGGTAGACATTTAGTTTTTTTGTGTTTTTCTGTGATTACAAATAATGCTGCAGAGAACATTGTAATGTAATAAAAATCTTTGTGTATTTCTCTACCTAGTAGGATAAAGTAGAATTACTGGGTCAAAGGTGTTTTTAAAATGTATATTATTAAGCTGTACTAATTTATACTCTCACCAGCAGTATATGAGGGTTCCTGTTTCCTTTCTGCTGATTACTTTTATTTTATATTAAACATAGCTAATAGAATAATTATCCTGTGATTATTTTGATCATGTCATTTCCTGGCTGAAGACACTACTATGTTGGTCCCTTATCCTTAATAATAATAATAGATGCCATTTTTTTTCAGGGAATCCAATAATACAAGCTAGATAGTTTACATATATTCCATTACTTCTCTTACTTTATTTTATAGATGGCTGAGAGAGATTGTGGCTTTGGTCACACAGTTAGTAAGCAGGAGTTTCAAACATGTTTGTTACCAATTTCTTATGATTCACTCCAGAAATAGTCTCTGCATATACAAGCATAGATATTTGGGTGTATGAGTATGTGTATGTGTGTGCCTCAAGAAAAAAGTGTTCAATAGTTGCAAATTAAAAAATAAGTTGTTGTTGGGAGTTCCCTGGCTGCCCAGTAGTTAGGGCTCCAGGCTTCCACTGCAGGGAGCATGGGTTGGATCCCTGGTCAGGGAACTAGGATCTCACATGCTGCGTGGCATGGCCAAAAACAAACAAAAAGAGCTGTTTTTGACATATGGAGCAAAGTAAAATTTTCTCAATAGCCAGTGGTTCTTAAAACATGGGTTATGGATTGATCCCTTGTGTGAGAATCACCTGAGGTGCTTTTTAAACTTACAGAAGCCTGTGTCCACCCCAGGCCTATGGAGAGATTAAAAGGCTTTAGAGTAGGAAGGCTTTCTTGCACTTCTGAAATCATATTAGACAGCTGCTACTCTGTTTACTTATAAGTCAACCTTGAGGGTGAGGGCATTTCATCATTCAAAGTACAGGAAGCTAAAGAAGGAAAAGAAAGGAAATGTGATCCTGGCAAGATAGGTTGGGGCCAAACTGTAGGGTCATAAATTCAACTGTTCACTGGTATTTAATACGGTAGTATGGACAAGCTACCTAATCCTTCCAGATATCCATTTCCTCAACTTTATGAGGGTATAGGACTAAGTTCCTAAATATAGCATAGTGTTGAACAGCACTCTGAAGCCAGTCTGCCTGGGCTTGAATTCTGGCTCTGCTACTTACTAGCTCTATGACTTTGAGCAGGTTACTTAACTTCTCTGTGCCTCAGATTCCTCATCTGTAAAATGGGAATGATATCGCCCCACAGTGTGTTGTGGATTACATTAAATGAGTAAATACAGGTCAAGGTCTTAGAACAGTACCTGGCACATAGAAGTGGCATGGAAGTATTAACTGTATCCCTTTCAGTTCTAATGTCTTCCAATGCTGAGATTTTGACTCATTACCAGGTATCTATTCTGAACACTAGAACATAGGCATTATTTACTTAAGAGGACTCATGAAGAATCATAATTAAGATGCAGGACTCCAGTTTTTGGCTGTACCCCCACAGCTGTGTCAGATTATGAATTAAAATTGGATAATGCATTTCCCAGTGGACACCTTACACAAGGGTTTCATTCTGCAACTTGTTTAGGAAAATGGCCTTATAGGCTTAATTAAGACTATAAACCCTGGAATCGACTCATTGTCTTGCTGAGATGCTAATAATCATTTACACATGTTGACTGAACTGATATCACCCTAGTTACTTTATTATTTTTCTGTTGTTTCTGATACTTATAATTCTGGCCACTGTTTTGGCATGTACTTCTGTAAAACACACTGTGTAATAGAGAGTAATGTAGTTGTAAAATAGCATAAGTATGCTTGAGGATCAGAGACATGAATTCTGGAGAACAGCTTTTCCTAAGTCATAACAGTTGCTTACATGTAAGCCCCATTAGAAGAACCTAAAACCAAGACACTGGGCTTCAATGTAAGGAAAAGTCAGTAAAAAAATGAGCCAAGATGTTTTATCTTGATTTAAAGATTTTCAAATAATTTTTTTCCTCTTTGGAGTAGAATCCTTAATAAATAAAACAGATACAAACAACACTATGCTGTGCCTGCCAGCTTTCTTTCTGCTTATTCCCATTCCTACATGGCCTCTTAGTCACTTTCAAGGAGGTCTAGGACTCCTAAACTCCCAGTTTAAAAATCAGTGATGAGAACAAACGTATGGATACCAAGGGGGAAGGGGGGGGGTGGGATGAGTTGGGAGATTGGGATTGACATATATACACTAATGATACTATGTATGAAATAGATAACTAATAAGAACCTACTGTATAGCACAGGGAACTCTGCTCAATGCTTTATGGTGACCTAAATAGGAAGGAAATCCAAAAAAGAGGGGATATAAGTATATGTATAGCTGATTCACTTTGTTGTACCGTAGAAACTAACACAACATGTAAAGCAGCTATACTCCAATAAAAATTTTAAAAAAAGATGCGGTATATATAAAAAATGGAATATTACTCAGCCATAAAAAGAATGAAATAATGCCATTTGCAGCAACATGGATGGACCTAGAGCTTAAAAAAAAAAAATCAGTGATGTAATTGATTATAGGTGCATTCTGCCTATAGCATATTATTTATTTTTTCTAAGAAAATTGTGAATTACATAGAAACCTAATTCCCTGTTTGTGGAGTCTGGATTCTGTAATTTATTTTATCTTTTTTGCTCTTTCCTCCCCGGGATACACTCTTGCTTTTAATCCTCTTTCTGGAGGCAAACCTCAGCACTTTGTATCCTTCCTATGGACACAGGATTGATCTAGAGGCAATTGTGCTAAAAGCTGTCTAATTGTAGAAAAGAAGAACCTGATTATCATGAACAAGAACTTGGTTAAAACCTTTATCTTGAGCTCAGACTGTTTCTTTTTATTCATTAGATTTGTCTGCCTCTACTCATTCCAAGGTGGTGATCTTCACAGTCAACTCTCTGGGTAGTTCTCAGTCCTACCTCGACGTGGTACAGAGAAATGTGGATATGTTCAGAGCCTTTGTTGCAGCTCTGGGACATTATAGTCCACATGGCATCCTGCTCGTTGCATCTCAACCAGGTACAAGACTTTATTTTAAATAAATTTGGTGGTCCAGTGTATCAGTAGAATTGCCATTTCTGATAAAAGTCATAAAACAAGGTTATAAAGGGACAGCCAGAGCATTCAGTTAAATTGCTCTTATGATGAACAATGCAGTATTTTCCATATCCTGTCAACCAGTTACTTCTTCTGACTGTCATTAACTACAAGGTTACAACTTACAATTTTTTTGTATAATATTACTATTAATATGTTCCAGGTCGTTATCCATGCCTTTCTCAGTGAGAAAATGGTTAAACACCCAAGAGAAAGATGCAGTAGCTTATAGGAAGGATCCTTTGTTAACTCTGAAGTGTCATAAAATGTTAGTGAGCACACCAGAGTGCATTTTTAACATTTTGTATTTTAAATTGTTTCTCAAATTATTTGAGAAAATTTTTTCAAAGAATTAGGTGGTACTGGACTCAAATTGGTGAACAGATTTTTTTTAATGTTCTCAATATAGGAGTATGATATGAATTTCACTTGTTCTCCTATAGCAGTTGATTGAGGGATGTTGGTTTAATTCCTGACATCCTTTTGTCACATAAGAAAAAAATAGTTGTATTTTTGTTGATAATGCTGTATAGCATGGTGGTGGTATATGAATCAGTATTTTAATTTAAAGATAGAAATTCAGCTTAAGCTAGATATAAAAGAGAACTTGATCAATGAAAAAAATTTTCTGATTTTCTGTACCCAGTTTTCATCTTTCTCACTTAACTGCTCTAGGAAATTATCTGTTTTCCTCTCTTAAAAATTTATATTTAACAGCAAAGTTATGTAAGATCATGCTGAAACCTGGTTAGTTGTTTTTAATTATTAATTAAAATTAAAATATATTAAATTATATTATATATAATAAATATATATATTATATATAATATATAATATATTAAATTAAATATTTAACTTAATATTATATATTAAATTATATTATATTATATATAATTATATATAATTATATTATATATAATTATAATATATTAAATTATATTAAATATATAATAAATTTTAAGCTATGTTATGCTTCATAGTGCATTTAGGACCTAAGAAGAGTATATACAAGTTTTAATATACTTATTAAAATAATAAATATTTTGTTTAGGAACTAGAAGTACATTTTTTAAAATATTTATATTTTCACCTTGTATGTAATATTTAGTGGAAATCATGACCTATGTGACGTGGAAACTGAGTGCATTTCCTGCAAATCGAGTGATTGGAATTGGTTGCAATCTGGATTCACAGAGATTACAATATATTATTACAAATGTTTTGAAGGCACAGACTTCAGGAAGAGAAGTATGGGTTATTGGTGAGCAGGGAGAAGACAAAGGTAAGAAATACATGTTTATTAGTTATGTATATTGATAACCTACATCACCAGAGGCCATGATATGCACAGTTCTGGGGACTCCAGAATTGTGGCGCTTAATTGGCTTTCTTTCCACATTTGAGTGCCTTTTGTGTGACAGGCCCTGTATTGTGAATATACTTTGCAAACATGTCATTTTGATTGTATTTACTTTTCTGTAAGTAAAAGGCAAGACCCCCTTAGGTTATATATTTTTATTTATCTTTTTATATTTTGTATTTGAATTTCAGCATCCAGGATCAATTTAAAAGTTTAATTTTCTGGAGAGCAACATTTACATAAACACTAAAGCATATACAGAACTCTTTCCTTTACTCTCCCATCCTACAATCTTGCTTACCTTTCCCTAAGTTCAGACTTTCTCCCTAGGTACATACCTCCTGTCTGTTTCTCACCTTTTTTAAACAGAATTTTCATTCTTTATTTATCCTTATGGCCTTTTTTTTTTTTTACCAGCTACTTGCTCTCTGCTCTGTCCCTACCACAGAAAGCATTCATAAAATACAGTCCCCCTGGGCTTCCCTGGTGGCACAGTGGTTGAGAGTCCGCCTGCTGATGCAGGGGACACGGGTTCGTGCCCCGGTCCGGGAAGATCCCACATGCTGCGGAGTGGCTAGGCCCGTGAGCCATGGCCGCTGAGCCTGCGCTTCCGGAGCCTGTGCTCCGCAACGGCAGAGGCCACAGCAGTGAGAGGCCCGCGTACTGCAATAAAAAAAAATAAATAAAAAAATACAGTCCCCTGGATTTGAAAGCCCCTTTTCCTATCCCAAATGAATGCTTTCCCTATTTGATTCAAGAATCTCTTTTTTCTTTATTTTTCCCTCATGCTATAAAGTCAGGTTGGTTAGGTGATAAAAGTGCTTTATCCTAAGTTTGTTCATTTTTATTCATTTAAACAAGTATATGAGTGTCTACTCTTCTTACTACTATATAAGATGTTAGTGTGATACAAAAGAGGCACAGAGCACAGTCTCTTCCTTCATCATACTTAAAAATTATTTTAGAGCAACAAGAAAAATATTTACAAGATGTTTTGGCTAGCAATGAAAGTATTGGATACTATTTGATTAAGTGCCAAAATGAATATATTTTAGATTTACAGTGCTTAGACACTTATGAGTGAGCATTTAACATGGGTTGAAATGACTGGAGAAAATTCTGTGTAGGCCATCATTGAACTGTACTTTGGAAGAATGAATAGGATTTGAATAAATAGCAAAGAATGGGACAGACATTCCAGGAATGGGAAAACAGGCAAAGGCACACACTTAAGTATGGCATGGTCATGGGATAAAAATATCTAGACTGGTTGTTGCAGAGTTTCAACCAGATAAACTTGGTTGCTGTCACATTTTGGAGATCCTTGAATACCTGATAAAGAGTTGGAAAGTGATTCTCAGGCAGAGGGGAACTATTAAAGGTATTTGAGCATGCAGGTAATATGCTAAAAATGTAATTTGGGGAAAATTAATCATTGCTTCCTCATTTAGAGTATATTACTATTACTCTATTCAGCCTGTAGGTGCTGTAGGGTAGAGCACAATGTAGAAAAGAACTTCTCTGCCTGTGAGGAAGTGATTTAACTGAAGAACTGGAGGAAGATTTTAAATCTGTATAAATCTGCACTGGCCACCTAGAAAGTTCAGTGCTAGAAAGAGTCAGGCTATAGAATAAACCTTGACAAAACCTGATAGTGTGATTCAAGCAGAAATAGCTTTTCAGGCTCAGAATGCTTCCTGACACTAAACACTAATCAATAGAACCAGGAGAGGGGAGCAAATAAGAACTTGGAGCAGATGTATTAGAGTAACAAATGTCTAGGGATTCAAACAAGCTCAAGACCCCCAAGTTTACTCACTACTACCATTTGAATTCTGGTCCATGTTGATCTCCTGCTTGCCTGATTATTGCAGATCTCCCAGTTAATGTGCTCTTTTCCCTCTAGTCTACCCTGTAAATGATGCCAAATTTTTTTTTAATCTTTTTAATTTTTCATAGTTTATTCCTTATATTGATAGGTTAAGAAAGTAAAATTTTCCTAAGTACTGATTCATAGATAATGTTTATAAGCAGCACACAAAACATTCAGTTTCACAAACAGTAATATCCAATGATCCCCTTAAATGCAATTTTAAATCCTTACTTTAAGCTAAGTGCAAGAATAATACAATAAGCTAAATACACACAAAACCTGTATATGCTGAACTACAAAAGTGGTTTCTATAGCCACACGTGGTCTTAGTCAAGTACACATTTCCACAATGAACAAGTACTAACAAATATGTTAATAAAACACTACCCCAAATGCTTATCCTACCATCAGCTTTTTCAGCAATGCCATTCCTGCTACTGAAAACACTTATATTTAGAAGCTTTAATTTGACCTGAGGAAATGAGTTCTCTTAAAACCTGACAAACAGTATAAGCCCCAAAGATTTGTTTTTTTTGCGGTACGTGGGCCTCTCACTGCTGTGGCCTCTCCCGTCGCGGAGCACAGGCTCCGGACGCGCAGGCCCAGCAGCCATGGCCCACAGGCCCAGCCGCTCCGCGGCACGCGGGATCCTCCCGGACCGGGGCACGAACCCGCGTCCCCCGCATTGGCAGGCGGACCCCCAACCACTGCGCCACCAGGGAAGCCCAGCCCCAAAGGTTTTAAATCAAATAGGTCTTCCAACACAGAAGCATTCATAGGAAACTTTTAGTTTCTCAAAAAATAAAAAATTAAAATCAAAAAAATCACTTGTAATCTAAAGAAAAGAGTATTAAAACAAATTATCTTAAGACAAACACTCTTAAAAAAGGCTGTATTTTCTATCATTTTCTCCTTAAAAGAAACACAAACCAGTTCACTATCTTTTAATAACTTAGACTACTGTAATCTATAAACTTTAGAAACATGAAACACATGTCTTAGCTATCAAAGGTACCATTTAGATTTCACATATTAAACAGCCACAGTACGGCCTACAGTGGCACAAAATCAGAAGGAACTGAATGGTGTGCAAGGTACTTTGACTTACATGTGGTCATTAAAATCCAGTAAGTAATTCAAAGTATAGTAATATAACGGCAGGCAATTAAAGGCTCAAATATCACTCTAAAATTGAAGACATGAATAAAGACTGAAAACGTTGTGGTTCTCTATCTTTCATTCACATGGCTAGATATCAGAACCTTACTGTGGAAAATATAGTTATTAAATATGGTTTCCCCAGAAAATAATGAAGCTTCAGAAAGTACAAAAGGTGTCAAGATCCATAGTTTGCTTCATCAAATGCTTTTCTAGCTAGTTTCAATTCTTCATTCATAGTAAGCAAGTCTTTAACCCTAGCAAATTTTCTTGGCTCCTTTCGAATCAAGAAGACGATATCTTCAACTTGTACCCGACCTTGTCTTCCAATTGACATCGCCTTGTGAGTCATTTCAGTGATGAACTCTATGACAAGGTCTTCAAGAATATCTACTGACTCGGTATAAGGATTCTGGTCATCCCCAAACCCATACATCATACACCGTACTGGTGGCGCAGTGGTTGGGAGTCCGCCCGCCGATGCAGGGGACACGGGCCCGTTCCCCGGTCCGGGAAGACTCCACATGCCGCGGAGCAGCTGGGCCTGCGAGCCACGGCTGCTGAGCCCGCGCGTCTGGAGCCTGCGCTCCACAACGGGAGAGGCCACAACAGTGAGAGGCATTCTTTAGAAAAAAGTCTCTTTCTTTTACCCTGTCCACCTTCTGCACCTCCTCCAGTTTCTTCATTTTCTTCCTCAAACGTGGGGTCTTCTTCTTCATCTGCCATCCCAGCAGCCAGCCACCTCCAGGGCGCCAAATGATGCCAAATTAATAATGATATTAGCTAAAACTTACAGTATTTGCAGTATGTTGCACATATTAATTCAATGTTCCTAAGTCACGTTCCTCTTTTCAAAAACTTTCACAGGCTTCCTCTGACCAAATTATTAAATTCTTTTGCTTGCCATTCAAGGAGTCCCAAAATGCAGTCTTAATCTTCCTCCCCAATTACAATTATGGAGAGAGTCATGATATTAGAGAGCTGGAAGCGACCCAAGGGATCGTCAATTACAGTTTGTTGTAGGGAGCCAGCAGTGGATGCAGGGATGGTAAGAGTGACCTCCCCAGGAGGCTGTAGCTTTTCAGGTCAAAGCGGGGCTAAAACCCAGGTCTTGTGCATCTCGGCCCCACCCCACAGCTTTGCTTCAGCCACAGGGACCTTTGCCCATTGCATTTACCTTTCCCGTAATCCCTTCTCTTTCTCTCTCAGCATATTCAAATCTCATTCTTCAAGATCTAGGTCAAGTCTCCCTTACCTTACCCTTTGAAGCTTTTCCTGATCACATCATTGCACAGTGATTCCTTCATTCCTCTGAGCTAAAAGCTCTTGCTAGCTATGTGGTAATTAACCATATGTTGTCTCAAGATATTTATTCTTTTGTTAAACTGCTGTTTATTCTGATCCAATTTGAATTTTGTGTGTGTACCTTCTCCTTATTGAAAGAGTAAATTATTAAGCTGTTCTTTTAGTTGAAAAAGTCGTACTTTCATATTGTAAAAGGATTAAATAGTACAAAAAAATATGTAGTGAAAATAAGTCTCCCTTCTATGCCAGACACCCAGTCCCTCTCTCTAGAAGCCATGCAACCTTGCAGAAATGTTCTGTGTATGGACAAGCACATGTATGAAATATACATAATACATCATTCTCCGTCTTGCCCTTTTACTTATTGATATGACTTGGAAATGATTGCATAATAACATATATAGATCTTGCTCATTCTTTTAAACTACTGGATGTACCAAAATTTATTTAACCAGTCCCCCTAATAAGTTATAATTTTTGAATGAATAAGAACATTGTGAAGAGAAAATAAAGGATGGTGTGACTTGATAAATAAACCTAAGGTACTGTGCTGACTGCTGTTGGAGCTACATAAATGAATAAGAACCTGACCCTGTCTTTAGGCAGCTTGGAGTCTAATATAGGAAACGACTATAATAAAAGGCAGTGTTGACTTGCAATAAGAGAGGTCCAAGGGAAGTAAGACAAAAGCGCAAGGAAGGGAGCTCTCAAGTAGGAACTAGAAATGGAGAGATGTAGGTGCATGTGAATTGAGATCACTTAAATATAACATTATGTAATATTTGACACATATAAAAGAATATGTATAGCATATATGTATGTTTTAAAGCATCATAGTAGAACAGACATTCATGAATCCATACTCAATTAAGAACAATACAAATACCATTGAAGCTACCTATGTACTCCCCAACCCATCTCCCTATCTCCCTTCTAGGTACTGCTATCAGATCACTTTTTATCCTGTCTTCTACTTTGTTTCAGAGACAGTTCTATCCACCGATAATTACCTTGGTCTTGAAGCCAGAAATGGATTAGAGGCTCCCTCTGCTGGTTTCATGTATGGACACCAGTTGGTTGTATCTTTGCATAGGTGACACCACAGTAATAGCAAAATTAGAATTATTTTTTATTGAGTATTAAATGCTTTGCATATCTCATTTAAAATTTAAAAACACTCCATGAAGATGGTGGTAGTTTTCCAAATCAATATGTGAGGAAGCTTAAGATTCAATGAGGTTAACAATTTGTCCAAGGTTTACACATTTAGTAAGGGCAGAACTGCAATTTGAACCCTGGTCTGACTCCAAAGCTGTACTTTTTCTTGCTGTGACTTAATTAGATAATTTATCTTAAGCATTTAGTACAGTGCCTGGCACAGAGTAAACATTCAGTAAATGGTAGCTGTTACTACAATGATCAAGACAGCGAGATGGTGATGAATAGAAAATTGGCAAAGGGACATGGAAAACTACACTTTGAAATAATGCAGTATTAGGGTTTAGAAACAGAGTTATAAGAATAGCAGATATGTAAGTGAAATTATTTAAGTATTTCAGAGACAAATGACAGTTACAGCCTGGAGGAGGAATTACACGACATATAAGACCCTTTAGGATTTGTTTTGTGCTTCCTTCCTCAGCCTCATCTTCTGACAAGCATTTTATGCTAGTCAGATGATCAACTTGCAGCTTCCCGAAGGGTTCATGCACTCTCATGCCGCCTTGCCTTTGCACCTGATGCTTCCTTTCCCTGAACATTCATTAATTTGGCTAAGTCCTGCTTACCCTTCAAGACTGGGCTTGAGGGCTTCCCTGGTGGCACAGTGGTTAAGAATCTGCCTGCCAGTGCAGGGGACACGGGTTCGAGCCCTGGTCCAGGAAGATCCCACATGCCGCGGAGCAGCTAAGTCCATGCGCCACAACTGCTGTGCCTGCACTCTAGAGCCCATGAGCCACAGCTACTGAGCCCGCGTGCCCCAGCTACTGAAGCCCCCGTGCCTAGAGCCTGTGCTCTGCAACAAGGAAAGACACCGCAATGAGAAGCCGGTGCACTGCAACAAAGAGTAGCCTCTGCTCGCTGCAACTAGAGAAAGCCCGCGCATAACAACGGTGCAGCCAAAAATAAACAAATAAAAATAAATAAATAAATTTATTAAAAAGACTGGGCTTGAGTGCCACCTCTCCCAGGAAGCCTTCCCTAATTCTCCAGGTTAAGTAAGTTTATGCCTCTATTATAACCACTATCACACTGTGTTATAATTGCATATTTACTTGTCTCTTCACCCCAACAGACTGTAAACTCCTTGAGCTTGGAACAGCCTCAGTAAATATGTTTTGAAATTAATGAATGATCCTGATACCATCTTGTTGTATCCAAAGGTCATTCATACAATGCCCCACCAAATTAGTCAGTAGAACATGTGCTTTGGAGCTGCTATTTTTAGCTGTGATATTGAAATCATATGTAAACTGCAGATAACTCCTTCAAATGGTGTTTTAGAAACCCAAGGGCTGGACCTCAAAACAGAGTGTTAGATCATCTGCTTTGGGCATCAATCTTACCTAAAGGATAGGTGTTATATGTAATGGAAAAGAGAGATCACATGGTCATTTTTTATTAAAATTTTTGGGGTCAGGGGATTACTGATTTTAAGGAGTAGAACCAGAAAGATTAGGATTGATTAGATGCATTATTTGAAAGGGATTCTTAAACTAGGATAAATATACATTTAGGAAGTGTGAAGGGTTGGGCAGTAAATGAACAAAAAAATGAAATCAGTCCATCTAAACTTAACTGAAAATCCTAATGACTGTGTCAGAAGCAAATTTGAACGTAGTGAAGCTTTCTCCCTCTCTCCAAACATTGTTTTCTTATGGCTCTTATAAGTCCAAACTCAGAGGAAAGATAAAACGTGATTATGTGTGTAATATATAATGGCAGTAATACTCATAATTAAATTCCAGACTTCTTTGTGTCTTTTGTCTTTTCTTATACCTACCTTGCCCTTTTTATTTATCTTTCCAAGGTCTGTGAATGCTATGTTTCATTTAGCAGACATTTCTCTTCAATTTTCTCTATTTTGTGAATATACTAATAATGTGCCAAAATTTTTTTAGAAAATAATTCATGTATAGCCCTTCCATTCAAGTGAAACATTTTTTAAAACCCCTTAATTTGTCCACATGTATTTATATTTTTCATGTAACAATTTTTGGTTTTGCTTCTTTTTTAACTTAACATAAAAACTTCTAAAACTTTCCGATGTTTTTCAACTTAACTGTTGCAACTATGTTTTCCTCTTTGTTTAATATAATTATGGATTGTGGACTTCCCTGGTGGCACAGTGGTTAAGAATCTGGGGCTTCCCTGGTGGCGCAGTGGTTGAGAATCTGCCTGCCAATGCAAGGGACACGGGTTCGAGCCCTGGTCTGGGAAGATCCCACATGCCGCGGAGCATCTAGGCCCATGAGCCACAACTACTGAGCCTGCGCGTCTGGAGACTGTGCTCTGCAACAAGAGAGGCCAGGATAGTGAGAGGCCCGCGCACCGCGATGAAGAGTGGCGCCCGCTTGCCGCAACTAGAGAAAGCCCTCGCACAGAAACAAAGACCCAATACAGCCAAAAATAAATAAAGGGAGGGAGGGAGGGAGGGAGGGAGGGAGGGAGGGAGG
>NW_021703784.1:70148610-70170184 GCF_005190385.1 Monodon monoceros | reverse complement strand
GAAGGATCGATCTGCCTGCGAATCCCTGGTCTGGGAAGATCCCACATGCCACGGAGCAACTAAGCCATGCGCCACAACTACTGAGCCTGCGCTCTAGAGCCCTTGAGCCACAAGTACTGAGACCACGTGCCACAACTACTAAAGCCCGTGTGCTCTAGGGCCTGTGCTCCGCAACAAGAGAAGCCACTGCTAGAAGATGCCCGAGCACTGCAACAAAGAGTAGCCCCCACTCACCGCAACTAGAGAAAGCCCGTGTGCAGCAACCAAGACCCAACACAGCAAAAAAAAAAAGAAAACAATTAAAAATATATAAATAAATAAAAATACCTTAAAAATTATGGATTGTGTGCAAGGTCAGCTCATACTATCTCCTGTGCATTACTTTTTAAAATAAATTTATTTATTATTTTTATTATTTATTAATAAAATTATTTATTTTATTATTTTATTATTTTTTATAAATAATTATTTTTCGTTGCAGTCTTCGTTGCTGCGTGCAGGCTTTCTCTAGTTGCGGCGAGTGGGGGCTACTCTTCGTTGAGGTGCGCGGGCTTCTCATTGCAGTGGCTTCTCTTGTTGTGGAGCACAGGCTCTAGGCACACAGGCTTCAGTAGTTGTGGCTTGCGAGCTTCAGTAGTTGTGGCTTGCAGGCTCTAGAGCGCAGGCTTAGTAGTTGTGGCGCACGGGCTTAGTTGCTCTGTGGCATGTGGGATATCCCTGGGCCAGGGCACGAACCTGTGTCCCCTGCATTGGCAGGCGGATTCTTAACCACTGTGACACCAGGGAAGCCTATCCTTTGCATTCTTTACTGTGGTAAAGAATCTGTGTTGGAGGACACACAAAAAAAAACACATGATCCCTGCCCCCTGGAAGCTTATAATCAGTTTGAGGAGGGGAAGCTGTCCTTTGTTGCTGACACATCACTAACTGGCCTAATCTTGAATGCAGTTTAGAAGACTTGTGGGAATTCCCTGGCGGTCCAGTGGTTAGGACTTGGCGCTTTCACTGTCGTGCCTGGGTTCAATCCCTGGCCAGAGCTAAGATCTTGCAAGCCGCGTGGCGTGTATGTATGTATGTATGGTTCCCAGTGGAGCAAATGCCAAGTGCTTGCAGCACATGGGAGCCTATTATGCATTGCCTGCTGAGAAAAGAAAGCTTTCTACTTGGACAGTAAAATGGCCCAGTGTTGTTGAGAGAGAACAGGTAAGGGGCTGCAAGTAGACTTTGGGGATCATGTTTTGGGGGAACTACAGCTCAAAGTCTTTCTCACCCCAGGCAATCAGTACAGCATATTTAGTGCCACCAGTGGAAAAATGTAACTCTAGCTAGAAGGGGGGAAAACGTTTCCTTAAAGTTTAGGGCTTCCCTGGTGGCGCAGTGGTTGAGAGTCTGCCCGCCGATGCAGAGGACAGGGGTTCGTGCCCCAGTCCGGGAAGATCCCAGGTGCCGCGGAGCGACTAGGCCCGTGAGCCATGGCCGCTGAGCCTGCGCGTCCGGAGCCTGTGCTTCTGCAACGGGAGGGGCCACAGCAGTGAGAGGCCCGCGTATCGCAAAAAAAAAAAAAAAAAAAAGTTTAACACAGGTACCCTTAACTGCAGATGATCATTTTATCACATCTTAACCCTAAGAGAGTTATTGATGAAATATAATCAGTTTTTCATTTAATTTTTAGTGCCCACATGGGGTGGCCAAGAGGACGTAACAAGGCATAACTCTCAGGTGCAGCTGTCCAACAGGTAATAGTGTAGTTTTGCATTTATCCAACTAAAAACCATATACTTCATAGCTAATGTAACAGCTGTTTGCACAGCATGTACTTACTGGGCTTCTGCAAACAAAACTTACTAGTATGGACAAAACCAAAGTACATGAGAACAGTGTTTTCTATTCTTTGATTTCTTATCTCAAAGTAGATCTAAGAGTGCTTTGCAAGCTTAATATTTAGATATACAGTTGACTCTTTAGAGGGTAGAATAGTTTCCTTATTTGTAGGCCGTGATTTACTGCTCCTATATTTAGGATGTAGGATCCTATATCTGAGGGTATTGGATATTTTCTTAAATGTAGAAGAGAATTTGTCCATACCACTTAAAAATCAATATGTATTTATTAATTACACATAAATACATTTGGAAATTAGTCTAATATGAATGGATAACCCACATTATAAATTCAGGCAAAAAAAAAGTATAATGCACAGATCCTCGTATCTTTTGTGTTTATTCAGAGGCCTTCCTGGGGCCTGGACCCGATAGGGTGGACTCTACATACTGTATATTTTCATGCCATTTGTTGTTTTACTGTCACATAATAACATCCTTTCCTGAATTCCGAGTGGCGATTTTTAGCTTTTTAAACCTGCAGTTTATGGATTTTAGAATATAACAACTAGAAAGAATATTCTCTTATCGAGAAGAGTAGTATGTTGTATAATCCATTCTAATCTGCTTCTCTATATAATCCTGCATTTATAGCTTTTAAAAGGAAAGAATTCAAACATGTTTGTTTAATTTGTATCACTTTTAATTAGTTACAAAATGAATGTATGCTCTCATAAAACTTTATCTTTATTTATTTTTTTATTGAAATATAGTTGATTTACAATGTTGTGTTAGTTTCTGGTATACAGCAAAGACAAAACTTTAAATACTCCAGATATCTATATAGGAGAAAGTGAAAAGCAGGGGTAATTCCATTCTCCAGAAACAACCACTGTTAACAGTTTAGTGTCCACGTGTCCAAACATTTTTTCCCATGCTTCTGCAAACATTATCATTATTATTTATTATTATTTTAATAATTATAAATGTATGCTATTTATATTATCTTGCAACTTGCTTTGTTTCCTTAATAATAAATCTTGGATATTTTTCCATTATTGTACATATAAATCTACTTTATATTCTTCTCAAGAGTTATATGGCACTAGGGGACTTCCCTGATGGCGCAGTGGTTAAGAATCCACCTACCAATGCAGGGGGCACGGGTTCGATCCCTAGTCCGGGAAGATCCCATATGCTGCAGAGCAACTAAGCCCGTGTGTCGCAACTACTGAGCCTGCGCTCTAGAGCCTGTGAGTCACAACTACTGAAAGCCCGCGTGCAGCAACGAAGACCCAACACAGCCAAAAATAAATAAATTAACTAATTAAAAAAATAAAAGCTATATGGCACTACATTTGGTAGTGATTTATTTAACAAGTCCTCTTTTCATGAATTGTTTCCAAAATTTTTTGTGTCTCAAACAAGACAAACATACTTATTGTATGTCTTTGCACACTTGAGCATATTGCTATAGGATAAATTCCTAGAAGAGGAATTTCTAGATCAAGTGTTGCCAGATCTTCCTCTTAAAAGTTGAATAATTTTGCACTCTCAACAGCAGTTATGGGAATGCCTGTTTCTCTGTAGCTTCTGGGAAAGTAGTTATCAGTCTTTTTAATCTTTGCCAATTTTGATGGGCAAAACTGATGTATTTATTGTTTTAACTCATATTTGGTTAAATATTAGTGGTGCTGAGCATCTTTTTATATTATTAGGCCATTTGTATTGACTCTCTGTGAACTGCCTGACATTTTAAGAAAAGCTTCATTACTAGACTGTAGGTTTTCCTAACAATTGCTGTATAACTCTCACTTCTGTGTCATAAAAATATCTAATTAATACCTTAAACAGAAGCTAAAACTAAGTGTACATATTTTGTGCATTTTCTAAAATCGTGATTTGTGTGTTTTATTTTTGTTTTTTATAACCTAGAGCCATGGAACTATTAAGGGTAAAAGGTCAAAGATCCTGGTCTGTTGGACTGTCAGTAGCCGACCTGGTTGACAGTATTGTGAATGATAAAAAGAAAGTGCATTCTGTATCAATTTTAGCAAAGGTAATTGCTATTCTCATTCTCTCATCATATTTTAAAATATTTATATTATTAATATAAAGCCATAAAAAGTGCTGTTCACACTGGAACCCAGGTATCTTCAGTATCACCAGCTTTTAGAGTAACACGTGGGAGAAGACAGTTTGGTCTAAGCTCTGTCCTGCTTGGCTATGGGAAGTCTGGGCTTCTACCAGGTTGCCCTTCACCCCCATTAATTTTTGGAATCTCCAAGAAGCATTTATAAATTCCACAAACTTCTTCTGGTTGTCATTTATCTCCTCAGCCAGCCAGGTCACCCCAGACCGACGTGCCAACTGGTCTTAGCCAATCATCAGTCTGCTTCTCCAGTTCAGTTTGTCCTTTACTGCTTTATTCCAAGTATAGAGTCCCTAAAGCACAGCTAAGATGAGGCACAAATGCTTAACCAAATGTTCATGAAAACTTAGGAATACCAGAAGGGAAATAAAACATGGAAGGAAAGACTGAAAACAGATTACCAAATTTGACTGGACTCAGAGTCCATGCTAAACCCCTCCCCTGGGAATTCACTCTGACATTTTTCTTAACCCCCAGCCTGTTACTCATATTGCAGGGGGCTAGCTTACCTCCCCATAAAGTGGGTGTCTTTGACCAAGTTCCATTTCACAAAAATTTTGTGAAACAGTGACTCGAATTTAGAAAATAAATGAACAATTTTTTTTAAGCTCAACTTGTATCACTTTGTACTTCTAGGACCAGAAAAGCAAGGAAATATCCATATTTATGGTATTATCTTTTTTGCAGTGATTCGGCTCTAATATCCCAATTTTTTTCATTTCAGGGATATTATGATATAAATAGTGAAGTGTTTTTAAGTTTGCCTTGCATCCTTGGAACCAGTGGAGTGTCTGAAGTCATCAGGACCACAGTGAAAGAAGATACAGTGACTGAGAAACTCCAAAGCAGTGCATCATCAATACATAGTCTCCAGCAACAGTTAAAACTTTGGTTCTAAAGTTCAGAATTACTTGAAAGGAAAGTCGTTTAATTTTACCAACATATATATAGGGCTGAGAACTTCTGTGTCTTATTATCTATCCTTACAAACTGCTTGGTTAAGGTAGATGGTTTCTTGGTTGGCTTTGTAATATGAATCCTTAGGTAGTTAGATAAGAAGGAAAAAAATCTAATTTTCTTTGTTGTTCTTGAGATATCTATACTGTTCTTTAAACCTACAGCAGAGATAAACGTTCATCTGCAATATGCATCGTTTTAAAATTATGTATCCTCAATTAGCACCTTTAGCACTTTGGGAGTACTTTGAAAATGATACATTTTTAAAGGAAAATTACTCTTTGACTGTTATAATAACCATGATAAGCCGAAAGCCCAGTATGGATTTACAAAATCTGTGCCAGCTATACACTCAAAGGATCCACAATTTAAGCTATTAATGTTTCTTCTTTAAAAACAGTGGGTAGTAATGATAATAAAGCATTTTGTTTTCCCTCTTCAAATTGATTAGCTACCAAAAAAATGGAAAAGAATTTTACACGTACTTTAAAATAGTAAAAAGGAAAATGAAAATTTTTAATATATGAAGAAAAAGTGTACTTTAATTTCCAGTGGGACTGTCCTTTCTGGAATTTTCTATAACCTCTTCCTAGGCTATATAAGATCTCCGACATCTCAAGAACGCACTGTGACATTAGTAGAACCATAGAGAATGTGTATTTTTAGTGGAAGTAGGTTATGAATGAAAGCCAAGCAGTTTAAAGCTAAAATATGAGGCTTTCATAAAAGCCATTGGTCTTAATGGGGAGAGGTTGGGTGGGCTGATTGTCTGAGCAAATCCTTTAACTACTCCTGAAGAAATGATTTACTTTGGTGATGGGTCAATAATGACAATATCTTCATATGTGAAAGATAGCATATTATTACGAATGTGACGCACAGCTAAGAGCAACAACTAACATCAACACTTCTAGTATTTCTGGCAATGTGATGAGTACTTTATTGTTTTTTTCCTCAGGATTATTTATTAATCCTCACAGTAACCCACTGAGGAAGGAACTATTATCATCATTTTATAGAGGAGGAAATTGAGGTTTAGTGCCCAAGATCTCATGACTAAGGGACACTTACATACAACCTCTACTTTTTCTAAGTACGAGAAGAGGGAAAAAGCATAAAAGCGGAAATAGTTACCACAAGACCCTAAAGCTGGGGTTCTATACTCTTATATTCTCATGTAGGGGCTTTTTTTTTCAATATAGGTTTTAGAAAGACTGATTCTCTGACTTCCCAGACTTGCCCTCAGCAAATAGCTGGGGGGAATGGGGGAGGTATGCACTGAAGTAGGCGTTTAGTTATTTAGTCATTCAGTTAAATAAGTGGGAGCCTGCTATACACCAGGTGCCATACTGGGCACTGCAGATACAGTGGTGAGCAAACCTGGACTAGGTACAAGCCCTCATGGTGCTTATAATCTAGTATGGAAACATAGTAATCAAGTCTCACAAATAAATGTCCAATGCAAGTGTAATAAGTGCTGTGAAGAAGTCCCAGGTGCTTTGAAAGCATATTATAGGTAACCCAAACCTGGTCAATGAGATAGGAGCCAGATGGATTATACGGGCAGACATACCTTAGGTAGAGAGGGAACAGTCAAACTAATGCTGATTTAGAATAATAATGGATGCTTATAATGATGAGCTTAAATCATAAAGAAAAGGTGAAATTATATTCAGTGTTCCATGTTTAAGTAGAAAAGTATTTAATATGCTTGGAAAGATTCACACCATAATGAACTAGTGTAAAAACATTGGCCATTTGAAGAGAAGAGCATTAGTTCTGTGTAATTTCACTGCATGGGTAGGTTATTTTGGTGTTAACTCTAATAGTATATCCTCACTGTCCTTTTGTATGAAATAAGAAATTAAAACTAAAAGGACCATTTCTTGTGTTTTTAAAGTCGCCTTTTCTAATATCAGATACCTAATTGTGCTCTTGAACAATAACCTAATTACAAGATACTGTATAAATAGATGAATTGCTAAGAATTCACTACATTAATTATAAAAGGAACATGTCACTACAACAATACTTATTGTGTCTACTGTTATTCCGGGTACTGTGTTAGAATCTGAGAAGTGAAAAGATGAGTAATAATAGCCCTTGCCCTACAGAAGCCCACAATATAGAAGTAATTCTATCAGATATTTCCTTGAGTGTTGAGTATTATAAATCATGTAGTAAGTTCCATATATAAGTCAAGAAGCAGTACCACCACCACCTCACTGTGATTTGGTGATAATTTGACATTCATGATGCTTCTATTAACTTTCACTTTTTTTCATCTTTCCAAAATCATGCAGTGTCTCTTGTTATGGTTTTTAATGGGGCTTGGATTAAAATGCTTCTTTGATATTGTAACAGATAAATATTTTATTTTCCAATTTACATTATAGTTATTCTTAAATATCAAGAATAATGAATAAACTTTGACTTTAAAATTACTGGGAGATTCCTAATTTATTGGGTGGAAGGAAATATATTCAGATTGAGGAGAAAGATTCTTTCCTATAATTCATAAAGTCCCCAGGGTATTTAGTTACTTCATTTTAAGTGGCTTAAGTGCAAAATGAAGAGAATGGATTTTGTTAATTGTTTTCAAAATTTTAAAAATTATTTTTAACAAGAACACCTTTTGAACAATATATTACCTACACTCTTCCAATTGATAAAAGTAGAATTGCTGTAACTGAAGGTGCTCCTGGGTAAGCTGTGGCTTTAAGAATAGTTTGAAAAGCACATTACTTTTAAGTGACAAAGAAGAGGTGTAGGGAAGGATAGACTGCCCTATAGTTTGGTTTGACTGGAGCTGTGTGCTTAACTAATATATAGTGTCCAAAGAAAGATACCTATTAAAATACACTTTATTTTGTGTGTGTTGGCAACAATGTATAATGATGCTTCCACATGTTGTCAATTAGGCCCTCTTTGTGTATGTGACCTTCACTTAGATGCCAATTTAGAAGAGAATACCACAGCCTGTTCCCCAGTAGCACTATGCTAATATCATCCAAATAATCATACTTCACACCGTCAAAACCAAGCTTTACAGTACCTCGAACGGCACTGTACTTACAAAACTGGTGGTGCTGTGCAATAATAATGACTAATATAAATGACCATGAGGAACTTCTATGGGTATAGAAATTCAATTAAGATAGAGTACCTACTCTTGCCCTGTATAGTAAGACAGTGAGGATCTGAAGATGAGTCTGCCCTCAAAGACTTGGACTTTGTTAGTGGACAGGCTAGTACACACACGGAATCCAAGGTAGAAGGTAGGATGTCTGGGCACCAAGGAGAAATGGGGGCTTGGATTAAAATGCTTAATCCAAGCATTTGGATTAGGGGAATGATTTCCTGTAGAAGAAATTACTGCCTGGCTTCCTGTGAAACGAGGGCTCTGCACTTTGCCCTCGGGAATGTAGTATGATGAACTTTTCACCTTAAAAATGAAAAACAGCCTGATAATCAGAGACGCTGGGCATCGCCTTTTGCAAGCCTTTCATCCTAGAGTTGGAAAAAACTGAAGCCCGAACTAGGAGTGCATTTGCCTGCTATTATGAGAAGGGCAAGTCAGTGGCAGAACTGTTTTTCTGACTCCAGTCCAGTGCCTTCCCACTTGGTGTTTGTCGTTTAAGCTCACTGGCAAGATCTTCGTACTTCTTCCCCTCCCTGCACCTGCGCTTAGTCTAAGGGCAACTGTCAAAGACCTGCCAATCTTATCCCGGCTCAGAGTTTCCACCCTCGGAACAAAAGTGCACTCTTGGAAAGATTCACACCATAATGAACTAGTGTAAAAACACTGGCCATTTGAAGAGAAGAGCACAAAATTGCACAAGATTGCTCGGCCTGCCAAGCTCTAGCCACGCCCACCCTTGGTCACCGACCTCGGAAGTGACGTAAGGGAACCGGAAGCGCTGGCGTGGTGGCCTACTTCCTGTTGGTAGAGGTGGGGGGGGGTGGGGGGCTGGCTCCGCGGTGTGCGACTGTGTGGGGCAGCCTGGGGCAGCCCCGGAGCGGCTGACCCTCTGCCTGTGGGGACGGGAGTCGCGAGGCGGCCGCCATGGCGGGGTCGGAGAGCCAGCTCAAGAAAATGGTGTCCAAGGTGAGGCCGCGGCGCGCTCGCCTTTCGGCGCGCACCCACCGCTCCCTTCCGCGCCGCCCGGGCCTTTCCGACCAGCCCAGCGAGCCCCCCCGGGCGAGCCCGAAGCCCCGGGCAGTGCCCGGCCGCCTCCGCCGCCCCAGCCCCGGGATGCCTGTCGCCCGGTGCCGGAATCCTGGGCCGGGGCCGGCGCGGGGCGGCGACGGTCAACAAAGGCGCGGAGCCGAGGCTGCCTGCCACCTGCCGCCCGTCCTCCTCTCTTCAGGGAGAGAGTTTGGAGCAGTCTTTGCGGCAGTGTAGTTTTCGTCTTAGTTTTTATCAACACAAAGAGAGGGTTGTACTTAAAACTCGGTCGTGGGCACTCCTCCACTTGTGTCCCAGTGTAGGGTTCGTGCGTCCTCGCCCTTCCCTCCCGGCCCCCGGAGATTGTGTCCTTTTCAGTTTGTATTCTTCACGCAGCTCAATAGCCGACCCGCGGGAGATCATAACTTTTGGTTGAATTGGCTCAGTTATAAGTAAAAACGTCCTTGAGAAGCCAGAATACCGGTACGTCACTACATCGGGTGAAATAAATAGAATTCCATTACCATTTCAGGGACTTTGATTTGCTAAGAGTGACTACCTTTAATTGTATGCTACTTATAACGCGGAATTATTTGGTTTGAAATTTTTAATCTTCACCGTTCAAGGCCGGTGTATTTTTTTCATTTTTATAAAAGCAGGTAGGCATTTTGTATTTAAAGCCGTGAGTTATTTTGACAACTACTTAAAATGTGGCATCTGATACCAGAGTGAACTGGGTGTTTTTTTTGTTTTTTTGTTTTTTTTCAGTTTATCAAAGCTAATTGGAATAAGATGTATGTGAAATGGTTGAGTGTAGCATCTTCTCCAGTTAAACGATTAGCTTTAGATACTTTTGTCAAAACAAGAATGGTAGGAAGCAAAGAAGTTTAAACAGTTTTCAATAGTATTAAAATACACTATTATGTATGAACTTATTCCTTTGAAAAATATACTTTTTCCCCCAGTAAAATCATCCCCATAGTCTTTGATTGAAGAGCAAATAATCTCTAAAGAGAGAGTGATGGTTTTTTAAATAAAGCTTCTCTTGATTATTCTAATCATATCTTCTAGGCTTCTGATTTTCTTTCTTTTTAAAAAAAATTGAGGTATAGTTGATTTGATTTTCTTTCGATAAAGTAATTATCCTTAATTGTAGAGGAAGTTTTAGGGAGCCCTAGAAGATTGTGGCAGAGGTCTGTGTTGTAACATTTATATATTGCTTTTTTTTTTAAAGTACATTGTTTTATATACTATGTAACTGAAGAGTATCTGTTCCGTACCATACTATTTAACTGAAGAGTATCTGTTCCGTACCATTTTTTTTATCTTTAAAGTTGATAACATTGCCCTTAAGGTTTATTCCTTAATTTATATGTATGAAGGTATTTACATAGGAATAGGGATATTCAAATATTGGTTTTGAATTTTTAAAACCATAATTAGTTTTCCTAAACTTTCTGTAGAGGAACCTGCCTTCAAAGACAGAGGCAGGACATCTTTAGAAGATATTTTATACTTCCACCTGTCTTTTCCCTCCACCCTCTTCATATCCTAAGAACAAAAAAGGACATAGGGAAGAGGTGGGAGAGGGCATTCTGTCTTTTGGTTCTTGGCTCAGTTTCTGAAAAACTGAGTCTCTTACAAGTGGTGATGTCAGTTCTGAGTATCAGCATGTTTTCTCTCCAGCCTGTGAAGAGATAGATAGGTGGGAATAGTAAGTAGGGTAATAGAAGCAATTTGTGGAATTTCTTCCTCCTGGTGGAGAGCTGGCTTCAGGTGTTATCCTTTCAGTTGGGTGTGGTCCAGTGTAGGCATTGGTAGCCAGGACCTTGGACACATTGCTAGGGTGATGGTCCTTTACTCTTTATCTGATTCTGGGACTTCCATCACCCAACATGTTACTTTGGGCCACCTGCTTTTACTTATGTCTTTTTTGAGGTATAACTGACATAGAACAGTATATTATCTTTTGATATATTACTACAGGTATTTTTTTCCTTTGAGCATTTATTTTAGCTCCCAACTTAAATACAGCTTTTAGTTTAACAATCTCTCTGTCATTGTTTTTGCAGTTAAGAGAGGTATATTTATACTATTGGTCCATCTTGCTTTACACAAATAACTTATATTTTTCATACAGACAGCTACCTGTATTACATGCTACATCTACAGCATTCCTAGAGGTGGAGTCACTACTAACTAGGTAGGAGAGAGCTGGCACATTAAAGATTGTAATGCACTTCACACTGTTTTAGATTCTAGGGATACAACAGTGAACAGACAGTGTGGAATTTAAATTCTATTAGAAGGCAACAAACAACTCAGTAAGTATATTAAGTAGCATGTTAGAAGGTGTTAAGTACTTTGGAGAAAAGTAAAGCAGGAAAGGGTAATAGAGTGCTCAAACGTGAGAATAGGATAGGTTGCAGTTTTATAGAGTAGTAAAGGAAGGCCTTCCTGAGGTCTATTTGAGCAAGACCTGAAAGAGGTGAGGAAGCAAACTGGAACAATCTGGAGTAAGAACATTCCAGGAAGAAGGAAAAACAAGCACAAGGGCCCTGAGACAGAAGCTTGTCATGCATGATAGAGGAACAGCAAAGGGAGCTAAGGGGGCTGGACTGGAGTGAGCAGGGGGAAACAGTGCTGAATAAAGGGGTGGTAGATTTTGGAGGGTCTTGCAGGCCACTGTAAGCACTTTGGCTTTTACTTGGAGTATGGTGGGAAGCGCCTGATCTGTTACTTGTACTTGGAGTATGGTGGGAAGCCCCTGATCTGTTAACAGTATAGCTCTAGCTGGTGTGCTGAGACTAGACTGTAGGAGGTTCAGTCGAGTGGAAGCAGAGACAACTCTAAGGAGGCAGTTGTAGTAACCTAAGTGTAGCCATGAAGGTAGTGAGGAGTGATCAGGTTCTGGATATTTTTGAAGGTAGAGCTAACAGGGTTTTCCGACAGACTCACTGTGGATGTGTAGGAAAGAGAAGCATCCAGGATAATGTCAAAGCTTTTGTCCTGAGCAACTAGAAGGATACAGACATGGAAGACTGTAAGAGGCATAGATTTTGGGGGGAAGATAAGGAGTTCAATTCTGATCGTGTTAAATTTGACATTCATTAGATATCCAAGTGGAGATATCAAATTGGTAATTGGATATACGTGTCTGGAGTTCAGGAAAGAGGTTCAGACTGGACTTTTTAAATTTGGGAGTTATCAGTGTATGAATGTTATTTTAAACCATGCATGGAGATCACCAAAGGAGTGAGTTGAGATAAAGAAGAGGACCAAGGACTGAGCCCTGGGGCTCAATATTATTAAGATAAGAGGTTAGGAGAAGAGAAAGAACCAGCAAAGACCCTGAGAAGGGGTAGACACAGAAAGGAGAAAAAGAAGCAGTGGTGTCCTGCAAATCAAGTGAAGAACATGTGTTAAGAGGAAGGAATTGACTTGGTCAAATGCTGCTGTGATAGGTTAAGTAAGATGAAGACTGAGGATTGGCCATTGCATATGGCCATGTGTGGCAGTTACTGGTGACGTTAATGAGCAATTTCAGTGAAAGTGGAAAACCCTGATTGGAGTGGGTTTGAAGAGAATGGGTCTAGTCTTTGAGCATCAGTGGTTAACATCATGGAGAGATACCTAGATGTCATATGCTACTTGATGGAAAAACACCATCATCTGTGAAATGATCTTGCCAGAGAGAGGGGAAGACAGTGGAGGAAAAAAAAAAGTAAAATTTAGAAAAAAATCATGAAAAAGATCATAACTTCCAGACCCAACTACTAATTCACAAGAAATACAAAGGAAATAGGAACATATATATTAAACTACACCAAGGGGACGCAGTTAGCAAAATCCAAACTGTGGGAGCTTCTATAGGACAAATGAACCGATTTCTTCAACAAGTAAGTTTGAAGGGATTAAAATAGAAATGGGCCCACTGATGAGGAGTTAAAATGGGTTATATCCGTATAATGGAATATTATTCAGCAACATGAATGTACCTTGAAAACCTGCTGAGTGAAAGAAGGTAGTCATAAATGACCACAGACTATATAATTCCATTTATATGAAATGTCCAGAATAGGCAAATTGATAGAAACAAAGTAGATTAGCAGTTGTCTAGGGTGAAATGGGATGTCGCTGGTGGAGTGAGTGGGTGATTGCTACAGGGTGTGCATTTCTTTTGGGGGTGATGAAGATGTTCTAAAATTGATAGTGGTGGCGGTTGTACAACTCTGAATGTACTAACAGCCACTGAGCCTTACGTAAGTCACTTTAAATGTGTGAATTATATGGTATGTGAATTATATCTCAGTAAAGCTATTATCAAAAAAGAGGGGTGGGAGAGAATCTGTAGATTAAAAGAGGCCTAAAGGACATTTTCACATTGAAATATGTGGTCTTTATTTGGATCTCCATTCAAACTAAAAAAAAAAAAATGACATGACACTGCATATTTTATGATATAAGGAAATAGTGATTATTTTAGTGTGATAATAGTATTGTGGGCTTTTTTTTAAAGTTCTTATCTTTTAAAGATACGTACTAAAATATTTATGGGTAATAGGATATGATGTTACCATTTGCTTCAGAATAATACAGGAGGAGGGAAAGGTGAATGAGATTATAGATTAAATAAGATTGGCTATGAGTTGATTGTTGAAGCTGGGTGTAGTGCTGAAGCAGGGGATTTATTATACTGTTCTACTTTTGGATACCTTTGAAATGTTCCATAATAAAAAGCTTTTAAGAGGAGAGAGTAGGAAGAGAGTAATTATGGACAGCAAAAGTAGGAAGCTCCTTGCAGGAGTTTTTGCTGTAAAGGGGAACTGAGAGAAGTTTGGTTGTAGGTGGAGGGGGAAGGGAGGTAAGGAATGTTTTTGTGTGAATAAGACAGGAGAAAGAAAAATATGTGTGTGGTAATAGTACTGATCCCATAGCATGGAAAAATTGGTGCTTCAGGACAAAAGAGGTCAAGAACTAACGAAGAGATGCCTTTGAGTAGACCTGGATTTATTTCCTAATTTTTCTTGTATTTTCTCCCTTATTGTCTATCACTGTCTTTTGTGCTGGTCTCTGAGATTTCTTTGACTTTATATTCTAATCCTTCTATTAGATGTTTTATTTCTACTCTCACTTTTTTTTATGTCCAAGAGTCCTTTCTTTTCTGAGTGTTCTTGTTTTATGGATACAATATCATTTCTTCTTTCTTTGAAATTTTTAATGCTAATTCTTTTTGAAGTTTTCTTCTGCTCCTTGCATTATTTTTATTCTTCGTTCCTTCTTTCCGTTTCCGTCTGTGACATGTTTCTTGGAGTCTTTCTTTTTGGAATAGCTGACTGTTCCTTTTTAAGACAGAAGCACTAAAAGCTGACTGAAAGCTTTGTGCATGAATGGAGCTTGTCAGCTTCAGTGTGTTGTGAACAGATGGGAATCCCCATCTCCTGATTTCCTTATCTGCTAAGAGTGTGTAAGCAAGGTTCCTAGTTTTCCTGGACTGGAGTGGTACAAGGCAGGGGTATGAGAATACAATACAGCACATGGTAAATTGCAAAATAGTATTGACGATGAATGCTGGAGAGGGAGAGATCGTTTTGGGCTAAAGGGAAGTCTGGAAAAGGATTCACTGAGAAGGAAAGTGATGTAAACTAGGTCTTTGAGAATGATTAAGATTTGATTTGGCGGAGGGCCTTTTAAGTTGGAAAAATAGCTAAAATGGAGGTAAAAGTTTGAATAGGTGGCAGGAGAAAAAGCTACTGAGGTTCTTTCAGTCTTTATTTAATTAATGTTAATGATCACTCAGAACCATTATACTTTTAAGAAGAGTGCTATTAATAAGATTTTAAGAAAATTAACCTAGCAGTAAAATATGTGCATTGGTTTTAAACTAAATTCATTTGTAATTTTCCTTTTCAGTACAAATACAGAGACCTAACTGTACGTGAAACTGTCAGTGTTATTACTTTATACAAAGATCTCAAACCTGTATTGGATTCATATGGTGAGTTTATATAATAAAAATATCAAGTACTATACTTTGAGTTTACTCTTTTTGTTAATAATTGTAGGTTTCCCATTTTCCCTTTAAGTTTGTTGGTTTTTTCATTGTAGGACTAACCTTCACCTAAAAAAAGTTTTGAGAGATAGGAAATTACAAGATCTAATAATAACATCTTACATTTGTTTAGTTATTTTAAGTTTTAATATACTACTCTAACATAGAACTAATGCAAATTTAGAACTAGAGGTGATGTTAAAAATAGTTTAGTCCATCATTTCCCAAAATAGTATACATAGTTGTGAAGAATGTTGCTTTGGGGGCATGGGTAGAGGGGATTCTGAGGTTAAGTTTGAGCACTTATAGATTAAACAAAATTAAATGGGTTTCTTTGCAACAAGATTTCTCAGAGCCTTTAATATGCTAATGTGTCATTATGCCTCACCAAGGGGGGAGAGAAGATAATACATTGTTCAGTATATTCTAAAGTTAATTAACTAGTGAACCTTTTTTCTCTCTAGAGCATCTCTTTATATTCTTAGGAACACATTTTGTAAAACTATATTCTGGACTATCCTTTTCATTTTATAGATGAAGAAAACACTTAAAAACTATTGTCCTTAATTCTGTAGAGTAGGTAGGTGACAATTTGTGTCCACCTTCTATTGAGATGAAATAAAGTTGTGATTTAAGTAAGAAATGACAATATTCAGAGGGTTTTATTTGGTTTGTTTTTTTTTAAACAGTCTTTTTGGCCCCACCAATCCTAACATAATCTCTCCAACCCCGTCTCCTGGTAAACACCAAATGTGCCAGGGCCAAGGCATGCTGCCTCCTGCCCATTGTGAGGCCCTTGGCAATGAGGGCAAAGAGCTGAATTTTGTAGCTGAGACTCTCACTCTAAACCCCACTCGTCTCCAGGGCTTTGTAAACAGGAGCCTGGTGAGAGGCAGCAGAGGGGGAATCAATCCTGAATATCCTGAACAACAAAGTCATGAACCGGAAGTCCTCTCCCAAACTAGGGCATAATTCTCCTTCCTGTCCACATACTGTACTATGGTATTTAGATCTGCAAAAAAACTCATATTACCAAAATTAGAGTTAATTTAAAAATGGCTTCAATGGGGGAATAAAGTGACAAAGGCTAGAATTTTATGGTAAGTGTACAGTTTTTACTGAATACTAAAAGAATAAATGTTGATCAAAACTGACAAAGAGGGGGCTTCCCTGGTGGCGCAGTGGTTGAGAGTCTGCCTGCCGATGCAGGGGACACGGGTTCGTGCCCCGGTCCGGGAGGATCCCACATGCCACGGAGCGGCTGGGCCCGTGAGCCATGGCCGCTGAGCCTGCGCGTCCGGAGCCTGTGCTCCGCAACGGGAGAGGCCACAGCAGTGAAAGGCCCGCGTACCACAAAAAAAAACAAAAAAACAACAACAACAAAATAAACTGACAAAGATTCCAACATCATTGAACAAATATATACAGCCACACAGGCTGGACCAAGCCTAAACCATTGTCATCAACATGCTTTTAGAGTAAATATAACCCTAAAATTAAATATGGTGGTCTTTTAAAAATACAAAATCAGAATAAATTACAGCACAGTTTATAATTGTCAATAGTAGGTAAAAGAACAGGTCAACAGTACAGTTCTGTGTTCCTATACTGCACATTACAGCCTTTCCTCTATGTAATAGTGTTAATTCCAAATCATTATTACAGATAATAGCAGTCCATGTAACACAAAGTATGTGCCCTAGTTATTCAGCCAATTACAGGTAGGAAAACTTGTGTAATGTGAGAAATATTTGTATTAAAAGAAGATGTCCGTATTTGTGAAAACTTTTTTCCTTTTTCATACTGTGGGATACTACATTGGGATTGAGAATGACAGTGAGTGGGAATAAACATCTGAAAATATTAGGTTAATATTTAATACGGTGTCAGTTAATAGTGATTTTTAAGTAATTTTATAATCATGTTGGTTGGGGATCCAGAGCTCATATTTATTGGGACTGTAGCATTAACATTTATTTTTCCAGGTAATCCATAGCATCTTTACTCATTCAAAGCTGATCCCATTAAGTGAATCAACAAAGGATACTTTATTATTGGACAAAATGTATGAACATTAACAAGTTAGTCCTTTCAAGGGTAATAATGTGTTTTAACTGTTGTTTCTGAAACATAAGAATAACTTATGTGGGAGCATCTGTGAGAATGCTTGTTGATTAACTCATTATTCTTACCTTTCAGTTTTTAATGATGGCAGTTCCAGGGAACTAATGAACCTCACTGGAACGATTCCTGTGCCTTATAGAGGTAAATGTCTTATGTGATTGATGTTTCCAGCATAGATGCATTTTAATTCACATTTAGTTGCCAAAGAATTGTAGGTAATTAAGCTTGCTTTTTTGTGACTTTCATGATAATATAGAAACTTCACCTCCTATTCTAATTGAACTTCATTTGGCAGCAGCATCTCATATTTTCAGCTTTTTTCCCCTACTTCCTTACCAAGATATATCAACAAATAAGTGCCTCAGTGCACTGTAAGAGTTTGTTTGATAGAATCAGAGAATCTTAGAACTAGAAAGGGATCTTAGCTGCCTCCTAGTTCAGCTCCCACCCTACTCAAACTTATCTGACAATGGGAAGCTGTATAGTATAGTGACTAAGATAGAGGCTTTACAGTCAGGGCAGAGTAGGGTTTTAGTTCTCCCTCTGTAATCTATTAGTTTTGTGACAATGGGCATCTGTAACATTTGGATAATAGTACCTAACTCAAAGAAGAATTCATTTGTAATAATGTATGTAAAGGACTTAGCACAGAGGCTGGTATATCAAAAGTAGCTATTATTTATGGTTGTAATGCTGATGATGGATAATTACATCTCTGTTAGTCATCCACCCTCTGCTGGAAGACTTACAATGATAATGGAGCATTCAGCTTCATGAGCAACTGTGGACAGCTCTGTTAGTTATTCCTTGTGACTAGCTAAGACCTGTGTCTCAGTAACCTACCCATTGATTTTATATAGTACCTGCTATGCGTGGGGGAAAAGGGCTAGGGATACAAAGGTGAATAAAGGATGTACCTTCCCTGGAAGAACATACACAAATAGGGGAAACAGGGAATAAATAGATATTTACGCTATTCTATACCCGTTATAGAATAATGAAATATAAAGGTGCTGTGAGATTATAGAGGAGAACAAGAACACGTGGGAAGGTCATCAAAGAAATGACGTTCAATTTGGTGTTAAAGGATGAGTGAACCATTCATAACAGAATGGACATCCCAGGCAGAGGGAAAAAACACTTGAGCATCAGCATTTTATAGAGCAAATACGAGTAAACTTCAGGATTATTGACTTTGCCTTTACCCCAGGAAGTAAGCTCTGGTGAGGGAAAAAGGTATGTGGGGGAGAGAAGGAGGCAGAAGACTATCGTAGACATAATTAAAGACATTTCTTATTTTTTTCTTCTGGTTTTATTGAGATGTAATTGACATATAGCACTATATAAGTTTGATATACAGCGTAATGATTGACTTCATACATCAAGAAATGATTACCTCAGTAAGCTTAGTGAACATCTGTCATATAGATAAAAAATTAGAGAAACAAAAAAATATTTTTCCCTTGTGATGAAATTCTTAACTTTTCATCAAGTTGCGATGTTTACTCTCTTAACAACTTTCATATATAACATACAGCAGTGTTCATAACATTTATCATGTTGTACATTACATTCCCAGTACTTACTTTTTTTTTTTTTTTTTTTTTTTTTTGGCTGCGTTGGGTCTTCGTTGCTGCTTGCGGGCTTTCTCTAGTTGCGGCGAGCAGGGGCTACTCTTCGTTGCGGTGCGTGGGCTTCTCATTGCAGTGGTTTCTCTTGTAGCGGAGCACGGGCTCTAGGCACACAGGCTTCAGTAGTTGTGGCACCTGGGCTCAGTAGTTGTGGCACATGGGCTTAGTTGCTCCATGGCATGTGGGATCTTCCCGGACCAGGGTACAAACCTGTGTCCCCTGCATTGGCAGGCAGATTCTTAATCACTGCACCACCAGGGAAGTGCCCTTGCTTTTTTATAACTGGAAGTTTGTACCTTATGTCTACTGTCCTATAATTCTCCCTTCCCCCAGCCCTCACCTCTGATAACCACAAATTTGATCTCTTTTTCTGTTTGTTTGTTTATCTGTGTGTGTTTGAAGTATAATTGACCTATAACACTGTGTTAGTTTCTGTTATACAACATAGTGATTTGATATTTCTGTACCTTTCAAAATGATCAACATGATAAGTCTAGTTACCATCTGTCACCATACAAAACATTACATAATTATTGACAGTATTCCCCACACTGTACATATCATAATGTGATTTATTTATTTTACAGATGGAAGTTTGTATCTCTTAATCTTCCTCACCTGTTTCTCTTCTCCCACCTTCTTCCCCTCTGGCAACCACCTCTTCTTTGTATCTATGAGCCTGTTTCTGTTTAGTTTTGTTTGTTCATTGTTTTGTTTTTTAGATTCCACATATAAGTGAAATCATACAGTATTTGTCTTTCTCTGTCTGACTTATTTCACTTAGCATAATACCCTCTAGGTCTATCCATGTTGTCACAAACGGCAAGATTTCATTCTTTTTTATGGCTCAGTAATATTCCATTATGTATATGTATACCACATCTTCTTTATCCATTCATTTATCAGTGGGTACTTAGGTTGCTTCTATATCTTGGCTATTGTAAATAATGTTGCAGTGAACATAGGAGTGGATATATCTTTTCAAATTAGTGTTTTCATTTTCTTCAGATAAATAACCAGAAGTAGAATTGCTGGATCATATGGTAGTTCTATTTTTAATTTTTAAGTAATCTCCATACTGTTTTCCATAGTGGCTGCACCAATTTATATTCCCACCAGCAGTGCACAAGGGTTCTCTTTCTCATACACACACACAAACACACACACACACACACACACACACACATACACATGCATACATACATGTAAATTTTATTTAAACTAAACCTTTGTTCCTTCACCATTTTTTTGTACGGCACAGTTCCTAAGCCTAAGTAATTCTAGAGAATCCATCATTTTCACAAAGCAAAGAATTCTAGATGGTGGAAATAAAGTTATGTTTTATGTATTAGGATATATTTTATTGGAGTCTTTTTTTTTTTTTCATTCTAGAAGTACTTTTGGGTGAAAAATAAATCCAAAGTCCCATAACTGTCTGATTTATTTAAGTGAATTTTATGTGTATATACTTTTATGAAGTAAAACTGTTTCTGAGTGGGGGAAATGTATGTGAATTATGTTAGGTGATTCAAATGGTTGCTTGGGACACTGGGCTTTAACCTTAGGAAGAAAAGTCTTTGATTTATGTTCAATATATTAACTATCAGATCCTTTGAAACACTGTTCATTTTGACTATATATAGTCAAATTTCTCAACTGAGAGAGATTCTATTACATAAAGCAAAAGAAGGGGGATGACATCATTGATTGTGAAACTACCACTGAAAATGCCATATTCATTGGTCAGGCTGTGGCCACCAGTCAGCATCTGTTTGACACTTGGATTAGGTCTTACAGTGTGACTTTTGGCAAGGGAATTTCAAGTCTAGCGTATCACTTTCCAAAAGGACACCGTTATCTGTGGTCTTCCTTCTATATCCTTTACCAGTGAACTTTATTAACTGAAGTGACAAGAGTCAAATAACAAAGAATGGCTTGAACCAAAAGATAATTTGTGAATAACGTTTTTATGGCAGTAAGTACACTTACTACACTGGCAGAGTAGTGATTAATTAGCTCCTTAATCCTGCTCATGTATTTTACAAACTGAAAATTTGAGAAACTGATGTTAAACAGAACTTTGAAACATAAAATATTTGTTGTGTTTTTTTAAAAAAGTGTTGCTTAGTTGTAGCTCTTTGTTGCTTACCTACTAAGCCATTATTGAAAAATAATAAAAGTAGAGTAACTGAAGTTTCTCTTTCTCTCTCAGGTACTACATATAATATTCCAATATGCCTGTGGCTGCTGGACACATACCCATATAATCCCCCTATCTGTTTTGTTAAGCCTACTAGTTCAATGACTATTAAAACAGGAAAGCATGTGGATGCTAACGGGAAGATATATCTTCCTTATCTACATGAATGGAAACACGTAAGTATTAACAGAGTGTTCTGAGAATTCGTTGTATTTTATATATTTTGTTCACTAGCATTTACTTTCTGTTAACTCTCAAGGAGGATTAAAGGAGAATAAATTCACATAAGATCACTAATCGCTGAGCTGGGTAATTCAAAAAAGCTCTTTAAAAGAAATATATCTGGACTTCCCTGGTAGTGCAGTGGTTAAGAATCCTCCTGCCAATGCAGGGGACACGGATTCAAGCCCTGGTCCGGGAAGATCCCACATGCCGTGGACCAACTAAGCCCACATGCCACAACTACTGAG
>NW_021703784.1:69986613-70148600 GCF_005190385.1 Monodon monoceros | reverse complement strand
TGCGGGGGACATGGGTTCGAACCCTGGTCCGGGAAGGTCCCACATGCTGCCGAGCAGCTAAGCCCGTGCGCCACAACTACTGAGCCTGCACTCTAGACCCCGTGAGCCACAACTGCTGAGCCCGTGAGCCACAACTACTGAAGCCTGTGTGCCTAGAGCCCCTGCTCCACAGCAAGAGAAGCCAGTGCAATGAGAAGTCCACGCACTGCAACAAAGAGTAGCCCCCACTTGCTGCAACTAGAAAAAGCCTGCGCGCAGCAAAAAAGACCCAACGCAGCCATAAATAGATAGATAGATAGTTAAATAAATTTATTTATTTAAAAAAATATGTGTATTGGGTTGGCCAAAAGGTTCAGTTGTTTTTTTCCGTAAGATGACTTTAGTAGCACTTAGTTGTCTTTAACTTCATTTGAAACAATTTTGTTAAATTGTATGTGATAGCTGTCCTATCAATGTGCATTTAAAAAAAGACACCGGGCTTCCCTGGTGGCGCAGTGGTTGAGAGTCTGCCTGCCGATGCAGGGGACACGGGTTCGTGCCACGGTCCGGGAAGATCCCACATGCTGCGGAGCGGCTAGGCCCGTGAGCCATGGCCGCTGAGCCTGTGCATCCGGAGCCTGTGCCCCGCAACGGGAGAGGCCACAACAGTAAGAGGCCCGCGTACTGCAAAAAAAAAAAAAAAAAAGACATCAAAATTGGTGAATTTTTGTGTAGCCATTCATTTTAATATTGAAGATGGAAGAAAAACAACATTTTTGGCATATTATGCTTTATTATTTCATGAAAGGTAAAAATGCAACTGAAACGCACAAAAAGATTTGTGCAGTGTATGGAGAAGGTGCTGTGATGATCAGATGTGTCAGAAGTGGTTTGCGAACTTTCATGCTATAGATTTCTTGCTGGATGATGCTGCATGTCGGGTAGACCAGTTGAAGTTGATAGCAATCAAATCAAGACGTTAATTGAGAACAGTCAACATTATACGACACGGGAGATAGCTAACATACTCAAAATATCCAAATCAAGCACTGAAAACCATTTGCACCAGCTTGGTTATGTGAATCGCTTTGATGTTTGGGTTCCACATAAGTTAAGCAAAAAAACCCTTCCTGACCATATTTCCGCATGCGATTCTCTACTTAAACGTAATGAAAACGTTCCGTTTTTAAAATAAATTGTGATAGGAGGTGAAAAGTGGATACTGTACAATAATGTGGAACGGAAGAGGTCGTAGGCAAGCAAAATGAACCACCACCAACCACACCAAAGGCCGGTCTTCATCCAAAGACGGTGATGTTGTGTATGTGGTGGGATTGGAAGGGAGTCCTCTATTATGAGCTCCTTCTGGAAAACCAAACGATTCATTCCAACAAGTACTGCTCCCAGTTAGACCAACTGAAAGCAGCACTCAACAAAAAGCATCCAGAATTAGTCAACAGGAAACTCATAATCTTCCATCAGGATAACGCAAGATGGCGTGTTTTTTGAAGACCAGGCAAAAACTGTTACAGCTTGGCTGGGAAGTTCTGATTCATCCTCCATATTTACCAGACATTGCACCTTCAGATTTCCCTTGATTTCAGTCTTTACAAAATTCTCTTAATGGAAAAAATTTCAATTCCCTGGAAGACTGTAAAAGGCATCTGGAACAGTTCTTTGCTCAAAAAGATAAAACGTTTTGGGAAGATGGAATTATGAAGTTGCCTGAAAAATGGCAGAAGGTAGTGGAACAAAAGGATGACAACGTTGTTCAATAAAGTTCTTGGTGACAATGAAAAATGTGCCTTTTATTTTTACTTAAAAACAGAAGACACTTTTTGGCCAACCCAATAGTATACTGGTGGCATATATTTGTGAAACTGTTCAAATCTCATTAGTCAAAGTGTTCCTATCAAGAAGTAATACTAGTAAGAAACTTCTGTTTCTGCCTCTGATGGTATAGCTCTGGCAGTTTCTATCCAAAAAAATGCTAGAAAAGTCAAAGTACAAACAACATCTGAGGAAGGCTTTGGAGAACTGTTGAGGCAATTAGGACTTGAAGGGCCAAGATCCTTGCTGCAAAGAGATGAGTCAACATTCTGCCAGTTTTCCCTAAGAGTATTTACTGATTCTTGGTACAGAGTGAGAGGCTGAGAATCTGGGCAGAGGGCATTAGCTAGAGGCAAAGAAGACTGCACAGTTTCTAACAGTCTCACAGGGCTGAAAAGACAACAGTTGCTGTTCTGTCTGCCAGGCAGCCAGTATCTTAGGAGCCAAGATTTGGGAGAAAAGGAAGCTACAAAGAAGTGAGCCAGATAATTTGAGTTTCTCCCTCAAGGGATATGCTGAATTCCTACATTTCAAAGACAAGATGCTAAAAAGCTAAGCAGAAAGCCTCTGAAATTCATAGCCAAGTTCTCAGCAGTCTTAGGTTGAGGAGGCAGTATGAGTTTGGAACCACTCACAAGGAGGAGGGGTATGAGTAAACATCCTAGGCTCTCAGTTGGCACCACTAGAGGAATACACCCCATGAGTGGGAACTCAGGCAGAATGAGCCCTATAAAACTCCACCCTTGAATCAGTTCAGTGCCTGATTATATTAAGGTGATTCTCACGGTATCTGCCAGCCATAGGATAGAGTGAACTGTTGCTGGAAGGAGATAATATATAGAGCCTGTCTAATTTTTCACGAAGTGTCCGGTGTACAATTTAAAATTATCAAGTACATCAAGAGATAGGACAAAGAGGGAAAAAAGAGTAGAAACAGGATATCACCCCCCAGGTAACCCAGTTGTCAGACACAGACTTGAAAATGATTGTGATTAGTATGTTCAATATGGAGAATTAATTATAATTATATTTAAAATGAACCAAATAGAAACCTTACAACGGAAAAATAGAATAATAGAAATTAAAAACCCAATAGAGGGACTTCCCTGGTGGCTCAGTGGTTAAGAATCCGCCTGCCAATGCAGGGGACACAGGTTCGTGCCCTGGTCTGGGAAGATCCAACATGCCATGGAGCAGCTAAGCCCGTGTGCCACAACTACTGAGCCTGCGCTCTAGAGCCTGCGAGCCACAACTACTGAGCCCATGTGCTGCAACTACTGAGGCCCACACACCTAGAACCCGTGCTCCGCAACAAGAGAAGCCACTGCAATGAAAAGCCCATGCACCGCAACGAAGAGTAGCCCCCGCTCTCCGCGACTAGAGAAACCCGCACGCAGCAACGAAGACCCAACGCAGCCAAAATAAATAAATTTAAAAAACCACAAAAACTCAATAGATGGGTTTAATAGCAGATTAGACTTAGCAGAATAGAGAATTAATGAACTGGTTTACGAATACTTTATATTTTTAATGCTGTTGACGTAGGAATAAACCTTACAAAAGATGTACAAATCCATTATGGAGGAAATTCCAAATTTTATTGAAAGATACTAGAGAAGACTTAAGTCAAAAAAAGAGAACCTTGTTCATGGATTGGAAGACTCAGTATTATAAATATGTTGGTTCTCTACAAATTGATCTATTTCTTTTTTTTTTTTAAAGACGTTGGGGGTAGGAGTTTATTAATTAATTTATTTTTGCTGTGTTGGGTCTTCATTTCTGTGTGAGGGCTTTCTCTAGTTGTGGCAAGCGGGGGCCACTCTTCATCGCGGTGTGCGGGCCTCTCACTATCGCGGCCTCTCTTGTCGCGGAGCACAGGCTCCAGATGCGCAGGCTCAGTAGTTGTGGCTCACGGGCCTAGTTGCTCCGTGGCATGTGGGATCCTCCCAGACCAGGGCTTGAATCCGTGTCCCCTGCGTTAGCAGGCTGATTCTCAACCACTGTACCACCAGGGAAGCCCTGATCTATTTCTTAACAGAAGTGTTTGTTTCTTTGCATATTTGTTAATTTTGTTAACTTGATAAGCTGAATCCAAAGTTTATATGGAAATGCAAATATTAATAATAGCCAAGAAGAGTAAGCTGGAAAGGACTTGCCTTAGAGGTATCAAAATGCATTTTAAAAAACTAGTAATTAAGATGGTATGGAATTGTCAGAGAAATATTCCAGTGGGTAGATGGAACATAATAAATAACCCAGAAAAAAGATCCACTGTACAGACATACCTTGGAGATATTGTGGACTCAATTCCAGACTACTGCAGTAAAGCAAAATGTTGCGATAAAATGAGTCACACAAATTGCATGGTTTCCCAATGCATGTAAAAGTTATGTTTACACTATACTGTAGTCTATTAAATGCGCAATAGTGTTATGTCTAAAAAAACAGTATTCATACCTTAATTAAAAATACTTTATTGTATCCTATAATAAAGCATAATAGAATATGAAAAAGAATATATATATGTATAACTGAATCACTTTGCTGTACAGAAGAAATTAACATTGAAAATCAACTATACTTCAAGAAAATAAATTTTAAAAAATACTTTATTGTTAAAAAATGTTAACCATGGGGCTTCCCTGGTGGCGCAGTGGTTGGGAGTCCGCCTGCCAATGCAGGGGACGCGGGTTTGTGCCCCGGTCCGGGAGGATCTCACGTGCCGCGGAGTGGCTGGGCCCGTGAGCCATGGCTGCTGAGCCTGGGTGTCCGGAGCCTGTGCTCCGCAACGGGAAGGGCCACAACAGTGAGAGGCCCGCGTACCACAAAAAAAAAAAAAAAAAATGTTAACCATCACGTGACAGCGCAGGATTGCCACAGACCTTCAATTTGTAAAAACTGCAGAATCTGCAAAGGACAATAAAGCTAAGCACAGTAAGAAAAGGTATGCCTATACATAAACACTTGATGTATAACAGTGGTGTTATAGTAGGTAAGTGGGGATAAGATTGACTTCAGCTATGGAGTTGGGACAGTGAGATTCCTATTTGTATAATATACAAAAATCAATTTCAGGTAGATTGTGAAAGGCAAAAAAATAAGACTTTTAAAACATAATATAGGAGACTGCCTTTCATGATCTTGTAATAGGTGAGGGTTTTTTTAACAAGATGGAAAACTTTTACTATAAAGGAAAAGACTACTAAATTTTACCTTGAGCTTATGCAGATCAAGAACTTCTGTTCATGAAAGACACATTAAAAACTGAAAAGACTAACCACAAACTGAAAGAATATACTTGTAGTACTTAACACCCACAGGGTAACGTCCAGAACATAAAAATAATTTTTGGGAATCATTAAAAGAAAGAAGTCCAATAGAAAAATAGATGAAACTCTTGAACAAGTACTTCACAAAAGAGAAATCCTAATGGCCAGTAAACATATGGAATCCTGCTAGTAGTGAGGGAAATATAAATTAAGACCATAACGAGGTACCGTTACATGTGCATTAAATTTGCATTACCAGTTGACAACGCTAAGGCTTAGAGAGGATGTGGAGCAAAGGAAACTCTTAGACACTGCTGATGGGAGCAAAATTGACGCACTACTCTGGAAATTAGTTTGGTATTACCTAGTAAAGTTGTAAGGGCCCATGCCCTATGTCCTAGCAATTCCACTCCTTGGCATGTACACTAGAGCAGGGTTTCTCAACCTCAGTGCTACTGGCATTGTGGGTCGGATAATTCTTTATTGTGGGAGAGCTGTTCTGTTCATTATAGGATGTAGGATCCCTGGCCTTTATCCACAAGATGCCAGTAGCATGACAGTTGTGACAACTGAAAATGTCTCTAGACATTTCTAAATATCCACTGGGAGACAAAAATAGCATCCCCAGTTGATAACTACTGCACAAGAGTAACCCTTTTGGGCTTCCCTGGTGGCGCAGTGGTTGGGAATCCACCTGCCAATGCAGGGGACACGGGTTTGAGCCCTGGTCCAGGAAGATCCCACATGCCATGGAGCAACTAAGCCCATGTGCCACAGCTGCTGAGTCTGTGTTCGAGAGCCCGTGAGCCACAACTACTGAAGCCCGCATGCCTAGAGCCTGTGCTCCGCAACAAGAGAAGCCACCACAATGAGAAGCCTGCGCACTGCAACGAAGAGTAGCCCCCGCTCGCTGCAACTAGAGAAAGGCCGCGTGCAGCAGTGAAGACCCAATGCAACCAAAAAAAACGAGTAACGCTTGCACATACATACTAGGAAACAGAACAAGAATGTTCATGGCAGCATGAATAACCAAAGACTGGATACAACCCATATGACTTAACAACAGGAGAGTGAATAAAGTTGTGTATTCATTCAGTGGAATACCATACAGCAATTAAAATGAATTTATAACTATACTCTTTAACAGGAATGTATCTTAACATTGTTGAAATAAGTCTCAATAGAATCCACAGTTTGATTTAATTCATATGAAGTTCAGAAACAGAAAAAATTAAACATACTGTTTAGAAAATTGTTTATAAGGTAGTAGTTTAAAGAAAAGAATGATTATCTGCTAAGTCAGAGAAGTGGGTAACTCTAGAATAGATGGAGGGGGATGCAGTCAGGAACTTGTAAGCTGCTGGCAATCTTTTATTTCTTAAGTTGGATGATAGCTACACAAATATTTTCTTTATTGTTACTCTTTAAAGTTACATACGTTTTATACATTTCTGTATGTATGTTATATTCCACAAATCTAACAAAAAAGACATAAGGGTAGCTAACTTTGGTATGGTATTCAAGGTTATATCGTGGAAGATCCTGATTTTTAGCTGAGGACTTCATCCTTGAATAGGCAGCTGGGAGTCATTTTAGATTTCTGAACAAAAGTAAGGCATTAAATGCAATGATTGTTAGGTACAATGTCTGAAGTCTACTAGATAAATACATTAATTAGCTTTCTGACTGAAAATCACTAGCTGCTCTAAAACATAAAATCCCAAATACTAGAGACTTAACGCTGGAAATTTCTTGCTCACATAATAGTCCACTGGGAGTCTGCCTCACTGGCAGGCAGCTTTCCCTCACTTGAGCTTCAGGGACCAGGCGCTTTCCAGTTTGTTGTGCCACCATCTCCCGGGGCTTCAGAGTCCTCCGCATCAAGGAAGACAAGCAGAGAGATTGGTGGCCCTCCTTCTTGTGCACCTTGGCTTAAAAGTTAAACCTCTTCTGCTTATGGTCCATTGGTAAAAACTAGTTGCAAAAAGGACTGGAAGATGTAGTTTCCGCCTAAGCAACTGATTCTCAGCAACAACTCTGTATAATGGGAGGGGAGCGTGAACTTTTATAGAAAATTCTCTCAATCATAATCAGTAAGTAAAACTAGAACCTGCACAGAAGGCTATTGCAGTAATCTAGCATGGCACAGAGCATGAACTAGGGCTGCTCTCATTTGTCTTGATCTTACTAATTCAATTGCTTATTAACCCTAATCCTGAACATGTATCATATACTGCTTAGAATGTAAAATCTGACCTTTTTATTGCTTGCTGGAAAAGCAAACAAAAAGGGATAGAGAAGAAAGCAATTTTGCTCTTCAAGTTTTCAGGGTTTTCAATAGGAAAAAAGTTTTATAAAGATATTATATGTTTCAGTTGACCCTTAGGTGTTTGAGCTAAAATAAACTAACATTCTTGCTACGTTTTTTGTATCCTGTATCATTCTGAAGTAGTCATTTGTCATTCTGAAATATTCATGACCTGTTGCTTTATAATAGGCCTGGAAATAGGTGTTAACGATTAATTTTCCTTCCTTCAAAGACTTTAATGTGAAAGGAATGGTATGGTAAAGAATTAAAATAAAATTTGTCTTGACAAAACTATGGTTATAAGACTGTATAAATGGAGTACTGATTCATACTACAAACATGGGTTAACCTTTGAAAATATTATGCTAGGTGAAAAAAGCCAGACACGAATTGTATGATTCCATTTACATGAAATGTCCAGAATAGGCAAATGCAATGACAAAATAGATGTGTGGTTGCCAGGAGCTGAGGGGAGGGGGAAATTGGAAGTGATCACTAATAGGGATAGATTTCTTTTGAGGATGATAGCAATATTCTGGAATTAGACAGTGGTGATAGAGAAAAACCACTGAACTATACACTTTTTTTTTTTTTTAATTCTTGGCTGCATTGGGTCTTTGTTGCTGCACGCGGGCTTTCTCTAGCTGTGGCGAGTGGGGGCTACTCTTTGTGGTGCACGGGCTTCTCATCATGGTGGCTTCTCTTGTTGCAGCACATGGGCTCTAGGGTGCGTGGGCTTCCACAGTTGTGGCGCTTGGGCTCAGCAGTTGTGGCGCGTGGGCTCAGCAGTTGTGGCGCATGGGCTCAGCAGTTGTGGCTCTCAGGCTCTAGAGTGCAGGCTCAGTAGTTGTGGCGCATGGGCTTAGTTGCTCTGTCGCATGTGGGATCTTCCCGGACCAGGGATCGAACCCATGTCCCCTGCATTGGCAGGCAGATTCTTAACCACTGTACCACCAGGGAAGTCCTGAACTATACACCTTTAGACGGTAAATTTTATGGTACGTGAATTATCTCGATTTTTTTTTTTTTTTTGCGGTACGCGGGCCTCTCACTGTTGTGGCCTCTCCCGTTGTGGAGCATAGGCTCTGGACGCGCAGGCTCAGCGGCCGTGGCTCACGGGCCCAGCCGCTCCGCGGCACGTGGGATCTTCCCGGACCGGGGCACAAACCCGTGTCCCCTGCATCCGCAGGCGGACTCTCAACCACTGCGCCACCAGGGAAGCCCTATCTCAATTTTTAAAGTGCATGATTTTAAAATCATTTTATGATTTAGTTAGGGAGTTTTGTTGGACTAAATAATTAACAAGAGATTAAATTGTGTGATTCTCAATAGCAACCCCACACACACACCAGCCATAATCTCCAGCCTACACTCCTTGGTGCTACACAGATACTGTACATGTTTACTCCCTGTCTCAGCGTGTCAGTTTACAGACAAACATAAGAAGGGTATTGGAATAGTGAGAATCAGCAAGTTTTCATAAGAAGCTTTCTGAAATGTTATCTATTGTCACTGTCCATACGTTGGGACAGAATGGAACAAAATTGGTGCTTTGGAAAGTTGAAAGCTGCTAGTAAGCTCTTCTGTCAGGAGAAGGGAAGTTATGAAGATGATTAACTGATCAAGATAATTGAGTAATCCTTCAGAACCTGATGAACTAATGAATGAAGTGTGTGAGGTGAGATATACACAGAATATAATGGGTGAAAACAACCATCAGATAAGTCAGTTTGAACAACTTTGCCTAGCATAGTTTGTCTTAAATTAGTGATCAATAGGTACTTGAGAAAAAAAAAGTTTAGCAGCCTTTATGGGGTACAGGCACTCTCTTTGTAACTATGGTATTGGAAGGAAAGATCCTTTAATAATTTATATCTTTTGTACAACAATCTAGTGATTTCTAAAATGGAGTCTACTTATAATTTCAGAGTTCGTAATACTATCTTTAATAAAAATTAATCTAGGAACATGTGTTTCCAAGGTAACATTGTTATCTTTTAAAGGCCTTAAATAATATTTGTGACTACTGCTTACATCCATCCCTGAGTTTATACCGTACCAGCATCCTTAATTTGTCCACTGGAAATATAATAAATTTTGGTTAGCTGTATGAAGTCAAATGAAGAACAATACCATCTGAATTTTGCAGTATACTGCTTTGGCTAGTGCTGTTTTTATATACATGAAGTAGCAGCCTTGCTACACATAAAAAGTAGAAATCACCTAGCTGTATTAAATTAATTAAATGGAATTTTCATGTTTGGGGTCCTACAAAGGAAATTGTCGAGCTAAGTTGAAAACAGATAAGAAATGGCCAGACTTTTTCTTATTGCCAAAAAGTAAATCTGTAAATGACTTAAATTTGTTTTCCATTTTTAGCCACAGTCAGACTTGTTGGGGCTTATTCAAGTTATGATTGTGGTGTTTGGAGAAGAACCTCCAGTCTTTTCTCGTGCTACTATTTCAGCATCCTATCCACCATACCAGGCAACAGGGCCACCAAACAGTAAGTAGAACTGAGATTTGATTTTTAAACTCATATAAACGAAAGAAAACAAAATCTTGTAAAAATATTTTTTTTGATGACTTCAATTTGCTTTTTAGCTTATCAAGTTAGTCGATTTTTTGGAGGTATTCTGAGGCCCCACATCTGCATGTACAGATTCTCAACAAAGACTGGCATTTGGGCTTTCGTTTGTGGGTAGAAATCTAACTATGGGTGTGCTGGATTCCAAAATGGAGGAGAAAGAATGCTGGAATAGAGCTGGAATTTTTTTTTAAATTATGCATGCCATGGAATAGCTTTATTTGATCCGTTTGGAAGTAGATACAACTTGAAAGGCAATCTGACCTCCTTTTGTTTGCAACTCCAGGATCAGTGCTATAGATAAGAATCAATTATAAAGTAAACTATATCATTCACATTCAGCTATTCTGGGTGTACACAATGGACATCTAGCTCTCAGCTTTCTTCTCTTGAGTACAACCAATTCATGATTTTACTTTGAGTGGAGAGGGTGGGGGCATGGAGTCAATATCAGTTCTCCCCTAACTGGTGTACATTATCTCTGTTATTTCTGGGTTTTTCAAAAATAATTCTTACTGGTACTTTAAAATCACCCTGGATAATTGAGAGTTGGTTGTACTTACTTGTTTTGACTTTACTAAACCTGTTCATTGTGTTTTGAGCTGTGATTTTTTTAAAACAAATTTTGTTTAAGATAATTAACCAGACTTAATTTATCTTATAAGTTAGATTATGTGAGCTTTCATTTTCCTCCCACTGAAAATTATCATCTTCCTTTTTAATCCATTCTGCCTTGAGCATCTTGACTAACAAGCTGAATGGGAATCTAACAGAACTTTCTGAATCCATTTCCTTTTCCTTCTCTGCTTTCCCAGAATAAGCTTGGCTGTAGCATTTTGTTGCTCTTTTAATAAAGATTCTAGGGATTCTTTTGGATCAGAAATTTGTTTTCATCTTAATAAATTCTGTTGACTTTAATATCCAAGGTTAGATTATCTTGCCCATCTAATGTTGAAATGCAAAATATTTCCTAGATCATCGTTCATATTTATTTGCTCAAATAACATAGCCAGTGACCGCTTAAGATAAAGGTAACCTTTTCAGAATGTTAGTCCCCTAAGCAACATTTTTTTCCTAAATTTCTTCTAGTTTTATGTTAACATTGGAAGTGCAGCATTCAAGAAAGAGACCTCACTAAAGAGATCACTATTACACTTCCATTTTGCATTCACTCACTATAAATCACATTAAACAATATAGAGCTAATATAAGTAAATTACTAAAAGAGACAACTTATTGTCTGTCCATTACAGTTTTAATACTTTTTATACATTTAAATGATATTCATTATTGTTATGTATGACTGCAAAGAAATGAAAGTCTGAATTCCGTCCTACACCCACACATCAAGGAACAGCCCAGAAATTTGGATCCATACTTAAATACGATCTTCTAGTTAAGAAATTATATACTTCTATTATCATCATCATCATCATCATTACTGTAAACATTTTTTTTTTTAAAGAAGATGTTGGGGGTAGGAGTTTATTAATTTATTTATTTTGCTGTGTTGGGTCTTTGTTTCTGTGCGAGGGCTTTCTCTAGTTGTGGCAAGCGGGGGCCACTCTTCATCGCAGTGCACGGGCCTGTCACTATAGCGGCGTCTCTTGTGGCGGAGCACAGGCTCCAGACGCGCAGGCTCAGTAGTTGTGGCTCACGGGCCTAGTTGCTCCGTGGCATGTGGGATCCTCCCAGACCAGGCTCGAACCCGTGTCCCCTACGTTAGCAGGCAGTTCTCAACCACTGCGCCACCAGGGAAGCCCTACTGTAAACATTTTTGATCTCTGGTTTTAGGAAGACTTTTGAGCTAGCTATAAGTCACACTAAAAAAGTGTTGTGCCCAAACCTCATTTTTTGACAACTAACAGTAATAATCTATTCAGTGGTGACTATGAGACACAGCTAAGTACTTCATATTAGTTCTTATTTAATCCTTATAATAACCCCATATATTATGCTTATTTGTATTCCATTTTATTCTGGCTCTGAAATTACTTCACCTCATTATCTGTTTCCTTACCAGTCTTGGACTCAACTTTTGTTGTTTCCCAAAATCAAAATTCGGAGATTTTGGTCAAATTACTAGCTTTTCAGAACCTTAGAAAGGAAAATTGCCTATAATTATGAGGAAATTGCTTATAACTGTGAAGTCGTAGTTTATATGTGTTTAAGAGAAACTAGAATGGGGAGAGAAACTAGTAATTGACTATATATGTTGCTGACACCTAATAGTGGCCTCATCTTTTGATGTTCATAAAGATCGACTGGGTTTTGGCCCAGGAAGAAGAAATGTTTTATGAGATATAGCAATTATGACATTTTGGGAGGTATCTTTCCCTTTATGAAATAGCACTGAACATCATCCTTAGCTTAATTATACTTAAGAAAAAATTTACTTATGACATCTATAGATTCATCCTAACAAGAAGACTATGAACACTGATACTTGGGGATGTAAGCTCAGCAGCTCTGATAAAGACATTTAAGGCCCTTAGTCAGAGCCCAGCATACTTCTCCCATCCACTTGCATTATGTGCTCTAAAAGTTTATTTCTTAAGTGTTCCACTTCTCTCTTTAAGCCTTTGTGTACCATTCATCTACTAGATCACTCTTGTTTACCCCCACCTCCTACATTTAATTAGCTACCTCCTGTATGATCCCATATATATCACTCTGTACTTCCCCTGTCATGACACTTATCACTCTGTATTTTTATTCTTTTCGTGTTTATCTCCTTCACTAGACTATAAGCAACTTGAGGCCAGGAATTCTTTCTTTCTTTCTTTCTTTTTTTTTAATCCAGTGCCTTTCACAGAAAGGCATTAAAATATTTATTGATTGGATTAAGGGCTAATTATATTCAGTGAGAAAAATTTCACTGAGGTTAATTTGATTCTCAGACAAGTTGTTTCCAGTTAAGGCCAAGATTAACTTCTTCTCTTTTTCTTCCTCTATGTTGGTTAGCCTCTTGGCATCACTGACTAGTTCTTTGTCGTTAGTGTTCTCTTTAAAATATATATAAAGCATTCTTTATTCTTGCTAGATTTGAACCTTTTTCCACCTAGTATTTCCAAGCTTTTGTTTGTTTTAACCAGTCTGGCTGAATATAAGTTTTGTTTAGGACTTCTTGTAGTAATTTGAAGTCGTTTAAAGTCCTCAGTCAAGCCAACAAAACCAGCTGTGCTAATCGGTCAACATAATCTTGCAAGAAATATCAAAAGATATCTTAGATATAATAAAGAGGTCACTTTCTAAGAAGCTGACCTTGGACCAGAGGAGGGCACATTTACCTTCCTCTAAATTCCAAACTGAATTGGCTCCTGTCTCAGGTTATAGACTCGTTGAGAGCTTGAAGAGCTGACCAGGTTGACCTGTTCGCCAGTTAATCCTTGTTGGAATTGTCACGTTTAATGCTTTTAGAGTTATGTGGTTTGAAGATATTTATTAGTTGCAGTGAAGAACTAATACGGCTGGAGTGCTTTGTTTTTGGTGCTGAGATTTGAATTCTTTAACTGTATGAAATTTTGCTGTGGTTTGATGGTGATGTGTGTCTTATTTGATACCCTATATATCCAGGACTATGCATACTATTTTAAAATATTAAAAATTATTTTTAGCTTCCTACATGCCAGGCATGCCAAGTGGAATTTCTGCATACCCATCCGGATACCCTCCCAATCCCAGGTAATGAAAAATTATCTTTTGAATAATTGTATTAGAAATTCTATTAGATCTAGAATAAAAATAATGGGTGCTAACTAGGGCATTAAAATGAAAATGGTTGCAATTTAATGGAAGGTAAAACTCAGTTTATTGCTGAAATTTTATGGTATATACATAGTTCAAGAGGAGTTTTTTCCATTTAGAGAAATGCAGCTCCATTCTATTTAGAGAGAGGAAAGGGATGGGGAAATGACAATAATCTTGATTAGTTTTGTACCTTGAAATCCTTGTTTCTCTCCTTTTAAGAACTCTGTATATCCAGTGTAAATGGCTGAAAGATTAATGGAATACTAATTATGATGACCTCAGCCATGGAGAAAAATATTTTAATATCCTTTTTAAAAAACTGACCTTTTCTGTAAACTACAGGGAGTGAATTAATGGTGCATATGATGGGGTCAGTCTCATCCCCATATTTATTCAGTTCATAGACTACACGTACTACCAACCTTTATTATCCATATGTTAATAACATAACAGGTAAGTTAAATTAATAGTGAAATCAGTCTATGAATAATACATACTAGAAAATCGATAAGAAATAATTATTAATCCATGTTTTAAATGTGCACCTGTTCCAGGGGTAATCTAGGAGTACTTTCCAAAGGTGGTCTTGGGGCTAACTTAGAATGCAAGACTGGCATATACTTGGTGCCTAGATGAAATTTTCCAGCTACTCGAAATTAACAAAAAAATTTTAACCCTGCTAACTCTTCTTAGCTCCATAGAACCTCACAGATAAATGCAGCTAGAATTCCGGAACACCTGCCATAAATAAATATATGTATATACATATATAATATGCAGGATCTTATAAGTTAAATTTAGCAAACATTTATTTGGGGGCCTTTCTTAATTTCAAGAACTAGCTTTATAAGGTAGTAAGTATTCTGTCACATTTATCTGGGTAAGCAGACTAGATGAACATCTGTCAGAGACAAGAGAGAAAGATTCCTATGATTGTTATATATAAACAAGTTGTAAGTTTTAGATTTCTTGAGGCCTTTAATTTTCTGATTAAGTTCTAGAAATGGAATTCTATCTGAAGCCTTGAAATTACAAGCCGTTATAATGAACAGTTGCTAGTAAGAAGGAACTTTGGGCATATAGGGAATGGTTATTAGAAGCACAATAAGGAAATGGACTTCTGAACAATGAAGCCACTTCAGAGAAACTTGTAGATAAAAATGAAGGCTGAAAATATTGACAGAAATGTAAATCTTACTCATCTTACATAACCTTAAAAGTGTCTTTTGTGGGCTTCCCTGGTGGTGCAGTTGTTGAGAGTCCGCCTGCTGATGCAGGGGACACGGGTTCGTGCCCCGGTCGGGGAAGATCCCACATGCTGCAGAGCGGCTAGGCCCGTGAGCCATGGCCGCTGAGCCTGCGTGTCCGGAGCCTGTGCTCCGCAACGGGAGAGGCCACAACAGAGAGAGGCCTGTGTACCGCGAAAAAAAAAAAAAGTGTCTTTTGTGAGGTTATTTGTAAGAAGTTCCTTTTTTAAAAAAATTTATTTTATTCTTTTTTTTTTTTTTTTTGCTGCGTTGGGTCTTTGTTGCTGCGTGCGGGCTTTCTCCAGTTGAGGCGAGCAGGGGCTACTCTTCATTTTGGTGCGCGGGCTTCTCACTGCGGTGGCTTCTCTTGTTGCAGAGCTTGGGCTCTAGGCACGTGGGCTTCAGTAGTTGTGGCACGTGGGCTCAGTAGTTGTGGCACGCAGGCTGTCAAGCGCAGGCTCAGTAGTTGTGGCGCACAGGCTTAGTTGCTCCGCAGCATGTGGGATCTTCCCGGACCAGGGCTCGAACCCATGTCCCCTGCGTTGGCAGGCGGATTCTTAACCACTGTGCCACCAGGGAAGCCCAGAAGTTCCTTTTTGAGGTAGCTATTTTTCAAAGATTTTATGCGGTGTTTTTGGGGGTTTTTTTTTGAAATGTAACTTTTAATCTCATGACAGGCTAATGAGTTGTTAAGGGTAACCGTACTCACATTACTGTCTGTATCCTTCTGCATATGCAAGGTCTTGGCAGAAGAGCCTCAGAACCTCTTTCTCTTCTCGCTTTATCCTAAAGGAGAATTGGTAAATCAGTGATTCAAGAATCTTTATTTTACAACAGTGAATATGAGAATATTTATTCTTGCTGTGGAAAGTTGGACTAGATGATCTCTAAGGTCTCTTTAAAATTTTAAGATCTTTTGAAAGTTTTATTTAGCACCTTGCAGCATGTATACAAGGAAACTAAAAAGTATGTCAAGGATAGTTGTTCCAGTTTTGGTATATGTACTAGCAAGCATGTATTATTAGAAAACAGTTTCTGATATCAGAAAAGACGGAAAATGTTAAGTGCTGTGATAAACAGCTTTAAAGGAGAGGTCACATCTGTTTGGAGGTGGGAGCTTAGAGATAGCTTCATAAATGAAGGAACTGGTTTAAAAGAAAAGTAAGTATTTAGAGGTGGAGGGAGCAGCAAACAGCAATAACATTTTATATCAGAGGAAACTTACCGGTTATTAAGTTCAGCCCACTCAATTTTATGTAATCATAGGTGTGAAAGCCAAAAAAAATCCCAGGAAAGAATAAGGAAACACTCTAATATGGCTGGAGAATTTAGGGTTATGAGTAGGAGGACTGAGGAGTTTTTTTTTTTTTAATTTATTATTTTTGGCTGTGTTGGGTCTTCATTTCTGCGCGTGGGCTTTCTCTAGTTGCAGAGAGCGGGGTCTCCTCTTCTTTGTGGTGCGCAGGCTTCTCATTGTGGCGGCCTCTCTTGTTGCGGAGCATGGGCTCCAGGTGCGCGGGCTTCAGTGGTTGTGGCTCACGGGCTCCAGAGCGCAGGCCCAGCAGCTGTGGCACAAGGGTTTAGCTGCTCCGCGGCATGTGGGATCCTCCCGGAGCAGGGCTCGAACCCGTGTCCCTTGCATTGGCAGGTGGATTCCTAACCACTGCACCACCAGGGAAGCCCCTGAAGAGTTTTAATAAAGGTGCAACTTTCATAGGTATTACAGATCTCCCCAAACCTTCTCTGATCTCTTCTAGCTGGTATTGATTTTCCACTACAGTTGACTCTTGAACATCAGGGGGAGGTCGGGGGGCTAGGGGTGTCGACCCTCCTTGCAGTTGAAAATCCAAGTATAACTTTATAGTCGGGCCTCTCTGTCATATCTGAGGTTTCGCATCCTCAGATTCAACCCACTGTGGCTTGTATAGTAGTCTAGTATGTATTTAGTGAAAAAAATCTGCATATAAGTGAACCAGCACAGTTCAAACCCATATTGTTCAAGGATCAACTGTATACATTTCCTGAACTTTTATTTAGCATTTATTGTTTTCTTTATCCTATCAGGATTGTTTACAGGGATCTTGCCCTATTTTGATTATTAGTATCTTGAGGAAGAGATGGATTCATACTTTAGCTCCTGCCTCAAGCACTTGAAAACAGTGCTTTAAATAGAATAAATAGTAAATTTTGAAGGGGCACATAAAGAAAAAGGAATATAAGAGTGTTGGAAAATTCTTTTTAAATACACTTAGTCCAAAAGGGCTCTTAAAAATCTGAAAAAGATTTCCTACATAGGGCAAATTGTTTAATAAGGTACAAAGACAGAAAATAGTACTACTAAATTATTTTTTTACTCAAGAAAAGTTGTTAACCCTGAACATAGAGAATAACTACGAAGGAGAAATTAAGCAAACTAAATAAAGAGACAGGGAGTTCTCTGAATTTAATATCTGTAGGCCTAGAAGAGTTTTATACCACTTACTGAAAAATTCAGCAATAAAATCACAGATTGTCCTTGAAAAAGTATGCAAAATGGGAGGAACTCCAGAAAAAGCAAATTTATTCCAGTGTTCAAAAAGGTAGATTCAGAAATTTGAATAAGATTGACATTGTTTCCTTGCAGCATGGATTACTAGAGAGACTAGAACAAAAGTACTGTGCAGTAGCATTCAGCATGTGTCCACTGGGAACAGAAATGCTTAACCTTTTTCTTTTTTCATTTTACTTTTATACTAATCGATAAGAATATCATGATTACACTGAATCCTCAACAAGTTACACACAAAACTTTTTTGTTGGTGACAGGTTATAAAGTGTGAATTAGTAGTACACATAGGAGAGAATCTTTGAGCCACTGCCCTATAAAAGGATTACTGACTATGAACTTAGAGCTCTTGCTCCGGGACTCTGGGCTGGGTCTTTTTAGTCAGTAATTTTAATGGACTCATAGAAGGCATGTTAATCAGAATTGCAAATGTCATAGATCTGACAATTGTAGATAAAATAGGATTCATCAAAATTGATTGTTCAACTAACAGGTAGCTATAGTAATCATCCTGTTCCTTTTCTTCTCCATTATAAGGGAAACACTGCCAAATTAGTGATCATTCAGAGGAAAGTGATTAGATCTGAAAATCAGAGCTGTGAAGAATGGTTGAAGGAATTAAAAATATTTCACCTGAAAAAGAGAAGACTGAGGGGAAAATGTTAGAAGTTTTCTAATATGCAAGTGATCTTACAGAGTGCAAATTTAGGACCATTAATTAGAGGTTACTGTGTCAAAATGCAGTTAGTGTTCAGTAGAGAAAGATGACCATTTGTCAGGGATATTGTAAATGATATTTATGAAACAATGTTGGATAGGAGATTGGAGGACAATACTTCTAAGGAAAGTTTCTTCCAACTCTGATGTGAATACAGGAATGACACAAACCTTCCTTAGAGTGAGGAGGAAGCTTTTAAAACATTATCTCAAGAGGAGTATTTTCAGATCAGACATTCAAAAAGGTTATCAATGAACCACAGGTAAAAATTAAATAATATTATTTCCCTGTATGCTAGGAAATCAGAATGGAAAAGTTCTCACAAAATATTTGTTGCTCTCAGTTCTGATACTGTTGGACTGCCCTTAGAAAAACTCGAGTTGCTTTCTGCTACTGTGAAGGTGACCCTCAAATAACCAGGGCCAAGGGACTTCCCTGGTGGTCCAGTGTTTAAGACTCTGTGCTTCCACTGTAGAGGGCACGGGTTCGATCCCTGGTCAGGGAACTAAGATCCCGCATGCCGCAGCAAAAAAAAAGAACCAGGGCGAAGCAAGAGTATTTTAATCATTTACTTTAAGAGTAAATCCAGTGTCATTAATGGAATTTTTGTGGAGCTTTGCTTGAATAGACACCTGTAGCTCTAAAACTGTAAAGTTATTAACTGGTAAGACAATGAAATATCAAGCTTAGCCTCCTGAATGGGGTGGATTTGTTTGTTTGTTTGTTTTAAGTCTTTATTGAATTTGTTACAGTATTGCTTCTGGGTTATTTTAAATGTTTTTTGGTTTTTTGGCCACGAGGCCTGTGGAATCTTAGCTCTCCGACCAAGGATTGAACCCACACCCCCTGCATTGGAAGGTGAAGTCTTAACCACTGGACTGCCAGGGATGTCCCCTGAATGGGGTTCTTAAAGATACTGTAGAGTTGGGTCATCTTAACATTTAATATGTTATGTTCTTTTCTTTAGTGGTTACCCAGGCTGTCCTTACCCACCTGGCAGTCAGTATCCTGCCACCACAAGTTCCCAGTACCCTTCCCAGCCTCCTGTGACCACTGTTGGTAAGTACCGTTCAAAACTGTATTTCTCCACATAAGGAAAGTCAGAGTCTCCTGTTGTGAAAAGTGCATTTCACTTTTGTTTTTTATTGAATAAGTTTGATATGTAACATTGTGTAAGTTTAAGGAGTACAGTCTGTTACTTTGATAGATTTATATATTGTAATATGATTGCATTATAGCGGTATTTATTACATTACATAATTATCATACAGTATTATTGTCTATATCCATCATACTGCGCATTAGATCTCTATGGCTTGCTTACTACTCGTTATAAATTTGTACCCTTAAATATCATCAGTTTTATCACACCTCCCCCCATTTCACTTTTACATGTGAAATGTTAGAATACTCTTTCTTTTTAGAGCAAAAACTCTTAATGATCAGTGTTCTGTACTCTAAAACTTGAAATGATTTATCATCATATAAATGAGCCTTCTACCAGGGCATAAAAGTAAATTTGATTGACTCTTATCACTCTTTCCTGTGTTTCACATATTTATTGGTGAACATTAATGTGTGTTGAACTGTTAACGGATCCTTAGGTTTTCCTAGCCTGGTTATATGTAAAAACAGAAGAGCATCTTTAGAAGAAAGCACCATTGGGAAATATGGGTGGATCAAGTAAGACAAATGATTGCAGACCAGTAGTTCTTGGTTTTTTATGTTGCTTATTAGTAGAGTTACCTGAAATATAATTTTCTACAGTTGAGAAAATGAAAGCAATACAAGAACCTCTACAGACCCCCACCCCTCTACGTGACTATCTGCCCCTACCATATGTACCTGCCTTCTCCCTGTTACCACAGATCATTATTTCTGCCCACTAGGTTTTAGCCTCTGTAATTTACTCAGGGACATCATTTCAGCAGTTCCCCTCTCATCATCAGCTTTTGTTCTCTACTGGGTTGCTCTCATCAGCACCCAAAAATATACCCTAAAAACCTTTAAAAATCCTCCTCTTTAATTTCCCTTTCCCTGCCACCAGTATTCCATTTCTTCATTCCCCTTTACAGCAAAACTCCTTGAAACAATTATCCGTACTCATTAGCTTCAATTCCTCTTCTTCCTTTCACTCTTGAACCACTCCATGTGGGATTTCCCTCATGTCCTTCCACTAAGCTGCTTCTCTCAAGGTCACCATTGACCTTTATGATGTTAAATCCAATGGCCAATTAAATAGACTCCACTTACTTGGCTTGTCAGCAGTATTTGAGAGTTGTATCTCCTTGATACACTTTCCTCTCTTGCTTTCTAAGACCCCAGACTCACTTGTTTTTCCTCCCATATCACTGGTACTCATGCTCAGTCTCCCTTATAAGTCCCTCCTTTTCTTAATATTGGAATGCCCCCTGGCTCAGTCCTTGGCATTCTCTATACTCACTCTTCTGGTGATCTCTACCAATCTCATAGCTTTAAATACCATTTCTGTGTCCACACTTCCCAAATTTCTTTCCAACTTACACCACTCTCCAGAATTCCAGATTCTTATATCCAGCTCCCTTCTCAATATCTCCATTTGGATATTTAATAGACATTTCAAACTCAATGTGACCAAAATTAAACTCTCAATCTTTCTATGATGCTTTCCCACCTCCAGTGATACCTACTCAATACTCTAACTTTGGTGTCATCCTTGATTCTTCATCAAGAACCAATTATTTTCAAAATACATATAGAATCTGATAACATCCGGTGCTGATCCAAGTCACCGTTATCTTTCATCTAATTTACTTCAAAAGCCTCCTAAAAAGCCTTCTTCTTTCCTTAATCCCTACATCTGCTTTTAACACAACAGCCAGAATGATCCTATTAAAAGATAAATAAATTATATCACTCCTCTACTCAGAACCTTCCAATGTCTTCCCATTTCACTCAGCGTTCAATCCAAATTTCTGAAGCTTAGAAGGCCCTATGTGATCCTGCTTTCCTCCCCGTTACCTCTCTGAACTCATCTCCTGCTGCTCTTCTGTTTTAGGATTCGTCCACTACCTGTTTCCTTTGTGTGGAGCAGTCAGGCCTACCCTGACCAATCTACTCCCATCACCAACCCCGCACACGTATACACACATGCCCAACATGTAGAACGGTGCTTGATATATAGAAGTTCACCTAAATATTTTACTGAATGTCTGAATGTAGAACCTTGTGAAGTTTACTTTTCTGTTACATTTTCTGATCAATTGTAAGCATCCTGAGATCTGCTGTAAATATCTCCCCTTCCCCCAAAAAGAGCATTTTCTTCAGCTGTTTGTCATTGATACGTTCTACTTATTGAGATTCTAGTGGCAGTGGTTTTGTTTTTTAAAAATGTTCTCATCCTGTAATATAGCTCTTTTTTTAACAATGTAATTTAAATGCTTGAGTTAGAAACCTGATGATGGGAGATCATTAATCCACAAGCAAAACACACTAAATGTTGTTAATTTCTCCATTATGGCTCAGGCATCATCAGTAAAATAGGAATAGTGTTACTTGTTACCCTGTTTCTCACTGAGACGATACTATTTGATTTGTAGAGAACCTCAGTTCCTAAAGATCTTTTTTATGTTAACTCATTTCACTACAATAGATATGAAGCATTTTATAACTTAGAATAGATGATATCCATACATAAAAAAAATAGGAATATGGGGAAAATGGTACATTTTATTTTATTTTATTTTATTTATTTATTTTCTTAACATCTTTATTGGGGTATAATTGCTTTACAATGGTGTGTTAGTTTCTGCTTTATAACAAAGTGAATCAGTTATACATATACATATGTTCCCATATCTCTTCCCTCTTGCGTCTCCCTCTCTCCCACTATCCCTATCCCACCCCTCCAGGCGATCACAAAGCACCGAGCTGATCTCCCTGTGCTATACGGCTGCTTCGCACTAGCTATCTACCTTACGTTTGGTAGTGAATATATGTCCATGCCTCTCTCTCGTTTTGTCACAGCTTACCCTTCCCCCTCCCCATATCCTCAAGCCCATTCTCTAGTAGGTCTGTGTCTTTATTCCTGTCTTACCCCTAGGTTCTTCATGACATTTTTTTTTCTTAAATTCCATATATATATGTTAGCATTCGATATTTCTCTCTCTCTGACTTACTTCACTCTGTATGACAGACTCTAAGTCTATCCACCTCATTACAAATAGCTCAATTTCGTTTCTTTTTATGGCTGAGTAATATTCCATTGTATATGTGTGCCACATCTTCTTTATCCAATTCACCGATGATGGACACTTAGGTTGTTTCCATCTCCGGGCTATTGTAAATAGAGCTGCAATGAACATTTTGGTACATGGCTCTTTTTGAATTATGGTTTTCTCAGGGTATATGCCCAGTAGTGGGATTGCTGGGTCATATGGTAGTTCTATTTGTAGTTTTTTAAGGAACCTCCATACTGTTCTCCACAGTGGCTGTATCAATTTACATTCCCACCAACAGTGCAAGAGGGTTCCCTTTTCTCCACACCCCTCTCCAGCATTTATTGTTTCTAGATTTTTTGATGATGGCCATTCTGACCAGTGTGAGATGATATCTCATTGTAGTTTTGATTTGCATTTCTCTAATGATTAGTGATGTTGAGCATGCTTTCATGTGTTTGTTGGCAATCTGTATATCTTCTTTGGAGAAATGTCTGTTTAGGTCTTCTGCCCATGTTTGGATTGGGTTGTTTGTTTTTTTGTTATTGAGCTGCATGAGCTGCTTATAAATTTTGGAGATTAATCCTTTGTCAGTTGCTTCATTTGCAAATATTTTCTCCCATTCTGAGGGTTGTCTTTTGGTCTTGTTTATGGTTTCCTATGCTGTGCAAAAGCTTTGAAGTTTCATTAGGTCCCATTTGTTTATTTTTGTTTTTATTTCCATTTCTCTAGGAGGTGGGTCAAAAAGGATCTTGCTGTGATTTATGTCATAGTGTCCTGCCTATGTTTTCCTCTAAGAGTTTGATAGTTTCTGGCCTTACATTTAGGTCTTTAATCCATTTTGAGCTTATTTTTGTGTATGGTGTAAGGTAGTGATCTAATCTCATACTTTTACATGTACCTGTCCAGGTTTCCCAGCAGCACTTATTGAAGAGGCTGTCCTTTCTCCACTGTACATTCCTGCCTCCTTTATCAAAGATAAGGTGACCATATGTGCATGGGTTTATCTCTGGGCTTTCTATCCTGTTCCATTGATCTATCTTTCTGTTTTTGTGCCAGTACCATACTGTCTTGATTACTGTAGCTTTGTAGTATAGTCTGAAGTCAGGGAGCCTGATTCCTCCAGCTCCGTTTTTCGTTCTCAAGATTGCTTTGGCTATTCGGGGTCTTTTGTGTTTCCATACAAATTGTGAAAGTTTTTGTTCTAGTTCTGTGAAAAATGCCAGTGGTAGTTTGATAGGGATTGCATTGAATCTGTAGATTGCTTTGGGTAGTAGAGTCATTTTCACAATGTTGATTCTTCCAATCCAAGAACATGGTATATCTCTCCATCTATTTGTATCATCTTTAATTTCTTTCATCAGTGTCTTATAATTTTCTGCATACAGGTCTTCTGTCTCCTTAGGTAGGTTTATTCCTAGATATTTTATTCTTTTTGTTGCAATGGTAAATGGGAGTGTTTTCTTGATTTCACTTTCAGATTTTTCATCATTAGTGTATAGGAATGCCAGAGATTTCTGTGCATTAATTTTGTATCCTGCTACTTTACCAAATTCATTGATTAGCTCTAGTAGTTTTCTGGTAGCATCTTTAGGATTCTCTGTGTATAGTAACATGTCATCTGCAAACAGTGACAGCTTTACTTCTTCTTTTCTGATTTGGATTCCTTTTATTTCCTTTTCTTCTCTGATTGCTGTGGCTAAAGCTTCCAAAACTATGTTGAATAAGAGTGGTGAGAGGGGGCAACCTTGTCTTGTTCCTGATCTTAGTGGAAATGCTTTCAGTTTTTCACCATTGAGGACGATGTTGGCTGTGGGTTTGTCATATATGGCCTTTGTTATGTTGAGGAAAGTTCCCTCCATGCCTACTTTCTGGAGGGTTTTTATCATAAATGGGTGTTGAATTTTGTCGAAAGCTTTCTCTGCATCTATTGAGATGATCGTATGGTTTTTCTCCTTCAATATGTTAATATGGTGTATCACGTTGATTGATTTGTGTATATTGAAGAATCCTTGCATTCCTGGAATAAACCCCACTTGATCATGGTGTATGATCCTTTTAATGTGCTGTTGGATTCTGTTTGCTAGTGAGGATTTTTGCATCTATGTTCATCAGTGATATTGGCCTGTAGTTTTCTTTCTTTGTGACCTCCTTGTCTGGTTTTGGTATCAGGGTGATGGTGGCCTCGTAGAATGAGTTTGGGAGTGTTCCTCCCTCTGCTATATTTTGGAAGAGTTTGAGAAGAATAGCTGTTATCTCTTCTCTAAATGTTTGATAGAATTTGCCTGTGAAGCCATCTGGTCCTGGGCTTTTGTTTGTTGGAAGATTTTTAATCACAGTTTCAATTTCAGTGCTTGTGATTGGTCTGTTCATATTTTCTATTTCTTCCTGATTCAGTCTTGGCAGGTTGTGCATATCTAAGAATTTGTCCATTTCTTCCAGGTTGTCCATTTTATTGGCATAGAGTTGCTTGTAGTGGTCTCTCATGATCTTTTGTATTTCTGCAGTGTCAGTTGTTACTTCTTTTTCATTTCTAATTCTGTTGATTTGAGTCTTCTCCCTTTTTTTCTTGATGAGTCTGGCTAATGGTTTATCAATTTTGTTTATCTTCTCAAAGAACCAGCTTTTAGTTTTATTGATCTTAGCTATCGTTTCCTTCATTTCTTTTTCATTTATTTCTGATCTGATCTTTATGATTTCTTTCCTTCTGCTAACTGTGGGGGTTTTTTGTTCTTCTTTCTCTAATTGCTTTAGGTGCAAGGTTAGGTTGTTTATTCGAGATGTTTCCTGTTTCTTAAGGTAGGATTGTATTGCTATAAACTTCCCTCTTAGAACTGATTTTGCTGCATCCCATAGATTTTGGGTCGTTGTGTCTCCTTTGTCATTTGTTTCTAGGTATTTTTTAATTTCCTCTTTGATTTCTTCAGTGATCAGTTCGTTATTAAGTAGTGTATTGTTTAGCCTCCATGTGTTTGTATTTTTTCCAGATCTTTTCCTGTAATTGATATCTAGTCTCATAGCGTTGTGGTCAGAAAAGATACTTGATACAATTTCAGTTTTCTTAAATTTACCAAGGCTTGATTTGTGACCCAAGATATGATCTATCCTGGAGAATGTTCCATGAGCACTAGAGAAAAATGTGTATTCTGTTGTTTTTGGATGGAATGTCCTATAAATATCAATTAAGTCCATCTTGTTTAATGTATCATTTAAAGCTTGTGTTTCCTTATTTATTTTCATTTTGGATGATCTGTCCATTGGTGAAAGTGGGGTGTTAAAGTCCCCTACTATGAATGTGTTACTGTCGATTTCCCCTTTTATGGCTGTTAGCATTTGCCTTATGTATTGAGGTGCTCCTATGTTGGGTGCATAAATATTTACAATTTGTTATATCTTCTTCTTGGATTGATCCCTTGATCATTATGTAGTGTCCTTCTCTATCTCTTGTAATAGTCTTTATTTTAGAGTCTGTTTTGTCTGATATGAGAATTGCTACTCCAGCTTTCTTTTGGTTTCCATTTGCATGGACTATCTTTTTCCATCCCCTCACTTTCAGTCTGTATGTGTCTCTAGGTCTGAAGTGGGTCTCTTGTAGAAAGCATATATATGGGTCTTGTTTTTGTATCCATTCAGCCAGTGTGTGTCTTTTGGTGGGAGCATTTAATCCATTTACATTTAAGGTAATTATCGATATGTATGTTCCTATTCCCATTTTCTTAATTGTTTTGGGATTGTTATTGTAGGTCTTTTCCTTCTCTTGTGTTTCTTGCCTAGAGAAGATCCTTTAGCATTTGTTGTAGAGCTGGTTTGGTGGCGCTGAACTCTCTCAGCTTTTGCTTGTCTGTAAAGGTTTTAATTTCTCCATCAAATCTGAATGAGATCCTTGCTGGGTAGACTAATCTTGGTTGTAGGTTTTTCTCCTTCATCACTTTAAATATGTCCTGCCAGTCCCTTCTGGCTTGCAGAGTTCCTGCTGATAGATCAGCTGTTAACCTTATGGGGATTCCCTTGTGTGTTGTTTTTCCCTTGCTGCTTTTAATATGTTTTCTTTGTATTTAATTTTTGACAGTTTGATTAATATGTGTCTTGGCGTGTTTCTCCTTGGATTTATCCTGTATGGGACTCTCTGTGCTTCCTGGACTTGATTAACTATTTCCTTTCCCATATTAGGGAAATTTTCAACTATAATCTCTTCAAATATTTTCTCAGTCCCTTCCTTTTTCTCTTCTTCTTCTGGAACCCCTATAATTTGAATGTTGGTGTGTTTAATGTTGTCCCAGAGGTCTCTGAGACTGTCCTCAGTTCTTTTCATTCTTTTTTCTTTATTCTGCTCTGCAGTAGTTATTTCCACTATTTTATCTTCCAGGTCACTTATCCGTTCTTCTGCCTCAGTTATTCTGCTATTGATCCCTTCTAGAGTATTTTTAATTTCATTTATTGTGCTGTTCATCGTTGCTTGTTTTATCTTTCGTTCTTCTAGGTCCTTGTTAAATGTTTCTTGCATTTTGTCTATTCTATTTCCAAGATTTTGGATCATCTTTACTATCATTATTCTGAATTCTTTTTCAGGTAGACTGCCTATTTCCTCTTCATTTGTTAGGTCTGGTGGGTTTGATCTTGCTCTTTCATCTGCTGTGTGTTTTTCTATCTTCTCATTTTGCTTATCTTACTGTGTTTGGGGTCTCCTTTTCGCACGCTACAGGTTCGTAGTTCCTGTTGTTTTTGGTGTCTATCCCCAGTGGCTAAAGTTGTTTCAGTGGGTTGTGTAGGCTTCCTGGTGGAGGGGACTAGTGCCTGTGTTCTGGTGGATGAGGCTGGATCTTGTCTTTCTGGTGGGCCGGTCCACGTCTGGTGGTGTATTTTGGGGTGTCTGTGGACTTATTATGATTTTAGGCAGCCTCTCTGCTAATGGGTGGGGTTGTGTTCCTGTCTTGCTAGTTCTTTCGCATAGGGTGTCCAGCACTGTAGCTTGCTGGTCGTTGAGTGAAGCTGGGTGCTGGTGTTGAGATGGAGATCTCTGGGAGATTTTCGCCGTTTGATATTATGTGGAGCTGGGAGGTCTCTTGTGGACCAGTGTCCTGAAGTTGGCTCTCCCACCTCAGAGGCACAGCACTGACTCCTGGCTGCAGCACCAAGAGCCCTTCATCCACATGGCTCAGAATAAAAGGGAGACAAAGTAGAAAGAAAGAATTAGTAGAAGTAGAAAGAAAGAAAGAAAGAAAGGAGGGAGGGAGGGAGGGAGGAAAAAAAGAAAAGGTAAAATAAAATAAAGTAAGATAAAATATAATAAAGTTATTAAAATAAAAAATTATTAAGAGAAAAAATAAAAAGGGACGGATAGAGCCCTAGGACAAATGGTGGAAGCAAAGGTATACAGACAAAATCTCACACAGAAGCATACACAGTCACAAAAAGAGGAAAAGGGGGAAAAAATAATCTTGCTCTCAAAGTCCACGTCCTCAATTTGTGATGACTCGTTGTCTAAAGGAGGGAAGGAAGGAAAGAACGATGATAAAGTAAAATAAAATAAAGTTATTAAAATAAAATAATTATTAAGAAAAAAATTTTTTTTTAATTTTTTAAAAATTTTAAAAAAAACCCTCAGACAAATGGTGGAAGCAAAGGTATACAGACAAAATCTCACAGAGAAGCATACACATACACACTCACAGAAAAAGGAAAAGGGGAAAAAATCATAAATGTTGCTCTCAAAGTCCACCTCCTTAATTTGGGATGATTCGTTGTCTATTCATGTATTTCACAGATGCAGGTACATCAAATTGACTGTAGAGCTTTAATCCGCTGCTTCTGAGGCTGCTGGGAGTGATTTCCCTTTCTATTCTTTGTTCTCACAGCTCCCAGGGGCTCAGCTTCGCATTTGGCCCCGCCTCTGCGTGTAGGTCGCCGGAGGGCATCTGTTCTTCGCTCACACAGGATGGGGTTAAAGGAGCAGCTGACTTGGGGGCTCTGGCTCACTCAGGCTGGGGGGAAGGAGGGGCACGGAGTACGGGGCAAGCCTGGGGCAGCAGAGGCCGGCGTGACGTTGCACCAGGCTGAGGCGCGCCGTGCGTTCTCCCGGGGGAGTTGCCCCTGGATCGCGGGACCCTTGCAGTGGCGGGCTGCACAGGCTTCCCGGAAGGGGGGTGTGGATAGTGACCTGTGCTCGCACACAGGCTTCTTGGTGGCGTCAGCAGCAGCCTTAGCGTCTCATGCCCGTCTCTGGGGTCCGTGCTTTTAGCCGCGGCTCGCGCCAGTCTCTGGAGCTCCTTTAAGCAGCGTTCTTAATCCCTTCTCCTCGCGCACCAGAAGACAAAGAAGGAAGAAAAAGTCTCTTGCCTTTTCGGCAGGTCCAGACTTTTCCCCGGAGTCCCTCCCGGCCAGCCGTGGCGCACTGACCCCCTGCAAGCTGTGTTCACGCCGCCAACCCCAGTCCTCTCCCTGCGCTCTGACCGAAGTCCGAGCCTCAGCTCCCAGCCCCGCCCGCCCCGGTGGGGGAGCAGACAAGCCTCTCGGGCTGGTGAGTGCTGGCCGGCACCGATCCTCTGTGCGGGAATGTCTATGCTTTGCCCCCTGCACCCCTGAGTCTGCGCTCTCCTCCGTGGCTCCGAAGCTTTCACCTGCCGCCACCCGCAGTCTCCGCCTGCGAAGGGGCTTCCTAGTGTGTGGAAACTTTTCCTCCTTCACAGCTCCCTCCCACTGGTGCAGGTCCTGTCCCTATCCTTTTGTTTATTCTTTTTTCTTTTGCCCTACCCAGGTACGTGGGGGGTTTCTTGACTTTTGGGAGGTCTGAGGTCTTCTGCTGGCGTTCAGTAGGTGTTCTGTAGGAGTTGTTCCACGTGTAGATGTATTTCTGGTGTATCTGTGGGGAGGAAGGTGATCTCCGCGTCTTACTCTTCCGCCATCTTCCCGGATGCCTCTCGGAAAATGGTACATTTTAAATCAAATCTAATGTTTGTTTTTAGAACAAGAATCAAAGCGATTAATATTATACTTTTTTTTTTTTTTTTTTTGCGGTACGCGGGCCTCTCACTGTCGTGGCCTCTCCCGTTGCGGAGCACAGGGTCCGGACGCACAGGCCCAGCGACCATGGCTCACAGGCCCAGCCGCTACATGGCACGTGGGATCCTCCCGGACCGGGGCACGAACCCGCGTCCCCCGCATCGGCAGGCGGACTCTCAACCACTGCGCCACCAGGGAAGCCCTTTATTGTACTTTTAAGAGTACTTTCTTTGAAAGGCTAAAAACAAATTATCATTTTATGATAATCTAGGATATCCTTTTAATGTATGTTGTTTCTCTACCCATTGTTGCTTACCTACGTGATTTTTTTCATCATATTTTAGTAGTACATTGTGCAAAACTGTTGAACTTCAAAATTGTCATAAAGGAAAGCAGAAACATAAAAGTATCATCTGAATATTAGAGTTCACCGATAGTCAACATTTTTTCAGTCTGTCAGTGGCCATCAGGATTTGTGCTATTATTCTCTGTGCTACTAAGGCCATGAGAAAGAATGAAAGTGGTTATTTTTCCTTTGTGGAACTTGATAGTTTCACTTTAAAGATTTTGATTTTATGATGTAAAACAAACACCTGTTTCACGGCATCATTAATTAACTCATGTCTTATTATTGATGTGGATGCCTGTGCAAGCGTTGATTTTTAACCATCTCCAAGAATATTGAAGTAAAAGAACCACTTAAAGTGAAGTAATAGAGGCAACTTCCCTGGCGGTCCAGTGGTTAAGACTCCACACTTCCACTGCAGGGGGCGAGGGTTCAATCCCTGGTCGGGGCACTAAGATCCCAAGATTTCACATGCTATGCAGTGAGGTTGGGGGGAAAAAAAAAGAATAGAGATTACATTCTTAATAGCAGTCTCTTCTGAAATATTGCAGAATGAGGATTGATGCAGATGTTGGGACTTTAAAACAGCTCTTTCTGACTCCATTACATGTAGATTTTGAACAACAACCTTTATAAGAAAATCAGAGAATTTGTCATCTCTTTTTATAGCTTTTTTGTTACCTGGCAGACAGCTTCCTGCCTAACCTGACTTTTAAAACCACCTTCATGAGATTGGTGCTCACTGAGGGCATTGACTAAGCAGTGAAGGCAGCTGTTGAATAGTGAAAAACCTGTTGGTGGTGCTTTTCCATCAGGTCTGGGCAATTGCAGTGATATTTTAATTCAGTTGTATTATTTAATGAGGGAAAAGTTGTGATCTATAACTTAAATTCTTCGTTGAAGTTACTGTAAGACCAGGTGTTCTTTTTGTTTTGTTTTTTGGCTGCGTTGGGTCTTTGTTGCTTCACATGGGCTTTCTCTAGTTGCAGCGAGCGGAGGCTACTCTTCGTTGCAGTGCTCGGGCTTCTCATTGTGGTGGCTTCTCTTGTTGCGGAGCATGGGCTCTGAGCGCACAGGCTTCAGTAGTTGCAGCACGCGGGCTCAGTAGTTGCAGCACACAGGCCCTAGAGCGCGTGGGCTTCAGTAGTTGCAGTGTGTGGGCTCAAGTAGTTGTGGCACTCAGGCTCTAGAGCGCAGGGTCAGTAGTTGTGGTGCACGGGCTTAGTTGTTCTGTGGCATGTGGGATCTTCCCGGACCAGGGATGGAACCCATGTCCCCTGCATTGGCAGGCGGATTCTTAACCACTGTGCCACCAGGGAAGTCCCAGGTGTATTTTTTGTATATCATCTTTGCAAGTTACTAGCAGAAACATTTTCTACTGGAAGATCAGTGGGAAAAGATGTGGAATTTGGACAGTTTTCCTTAGATTTTCTGCCCATTGCAGGCATTATATATCAACAAAAGCATCAGAAGGAAGGTAAACTTTTCTTGATATCTAAAAAAACTTAAAAATTTAAGTTTCTGTTTCTTCAGATTCAATTATGCTTCTTAAGAGTAAAACATTTTTGTTAGGACTGGCATATAACTTTTACCAAGTTGGCATTGCCAAAACTATAAGAGAACTTGAACTCTGATTTTAAAGGTTTAAAACTACTTGACCGGCACCAAGTTACAAGGAATAAATTTAGGAGACAACATTAATACTTGTTTGTTCTCTTAATAGCACATGCCAGAATACAGCAGAAGCAGGTATGGATATTGGTCATCTGTATGTTTTCAGGGCTGAAAACGGGCATTCAAGAAAAGCTTTGGTCCCCAGCTGGGCATTCCCATGGAGAATTCCAAACTCTATTGGATAGGGAAGAGTGGCATGAGGGACCAGTCACTCCACCTTGATGCATGCATAGCACTCACTGTCTGTCAGACCCTGATGTGCTGGTGGTGCACCCAGGTGGCAGTGATCTGGGAGTGATGAAGTTGTTTGATATTTTAATCCAAATTAAGAAAGATTTAAGATTTATCGGGACTTCCCTGGCGGTTCAGTGATAAAGAATCTGCCTTGCAATGCAGGGGATGCAGGATCAATCCCTGGTCAGGGAACTAAGATCCCACATGCTGCGGGGCACCGCATGCCACAACTACTGAGCTTGTGTGCCTCAACTAGAGCCCATGTGCTGCAAACTACAGAGTCCACACTCTCTGGAACCTGCGCACCACAACTACAGAGCCCACGTGCCCTAGAGCCTGCGCACCACAACTAAAGAAGAGAAAAACTGCACACCACAAGTAGAGAGAAGCCCATGCGCTGCAGCAAAGATCCCGCATGCCACAACTAACAACCGGCACAGACAAAAATAAATAAAATAAATAAATAATAAATAAATCTTAAAAAAAAAAAAGATTTATCAAGTAAATGTTCAAGAATGTTACTAGAGTGTGGTCCAGTATGGTACCCAGAAAAGTGTGGTCCCACTCAACGAAACCTCTACATGTTATGAATATACGTGTGAAGAAAGTCAGTGGACAAATTGGCTCTTTTATGAAGTTCATCGGAGGATGTACCATCAGTACATCACACACACGCATACACACAAATACATACCACATTTTCTTTTTTTTTTTTCTTTTTTAATTAATTAATTAATTTTTGGCTGCACTGGGTCTTTGTTGCTGTGCACGGGCTTTCTCTAGCTGTGGCGAGCAGGGGCTACTCTTCATTGCAGTGCGCGGGCTTCTCATTGCGGTGGCTTCTCTTGTTGCGGAGCACGGGCTCTAGGCACGTGGGCTTCAGTAGTTGTGACACATGGGCTCAGTAGTTGTGGCTCATGGGCTCTAGAGTGCAGGCTCAGTAGTTGTGGTGCATGGGCTTAGTTGTTCCGCCACATGTGGGATCTTCCTGGGCCAGGGCTCGAACCCGTGTACCCTGCATTGGCAGGCAGATTCTTAACCACTGTGCCACCAGGGACGCCCATACCACACTTTCTTTATCCATTCGTCTATTTTTTTCTTCAGTTATTTGTTTATTCATTTAGTCATTCAACATATATTTACTAAGTGCTTGCTACATGCCAGGAGTAAGAACACCACAAAGTAACTTCCTGCCTTCATGGAGTTTACATTTCAATGGGGGAAGACAGAAAACAAACTTACAGCATAGTATACGATGCACCAGATGGAGATAAATGCTACCTAGGAACATTCAGACGAAAGAGGGGCGCAGGAAGACCTGGAGGGTGAGGACTGCATTCTGATCTCACCTCCTCTATATCCACCTTGCTCACACCACTGGCCTCCTGTCACTCCTTGAGCCCCAAACACACTGGTTTGCTGTTTCAGCCCCATCCGTGCTCTGCTCGCTTGGATGGTGACCTGGAGATCTCCAAGACTGTGCCTTATACTTTGAGGTGGGAGTATGTTTATGGTTCAAGGAACTGCAAAGAGGCTAGTGGTGTGAGCGAGGCGTGCACAGAGAGATGGGGTCGGAGGGGAAACAGGGCTGGCTCAAGTAAGCCCTTGTGGGTCAGGGGGAGGAGGCCTGTGGCTTTTCCTCTACGTGAGCTGCGGAGCCACGGGCAGGCTTTGAGCAGAGGAGTGATCTGATCTGATTGCTATTATAACAGATGCCTCTGTGCCAGACCCCGGGAGGGAAGTGTGGCAGCAGAGCTCCCCACCCCGAGGAGGCCACTGCGAGAATCCGGGTCTGAGATGGTGGCTCGGACCAGTGTGGGGACAGAGGATGTGGTCACATACGCTGAGGAGGGGTATCCATTCATCTATGGATGGACACTTAGGTTGCTTCCTTCCAAATCTTGGCTATTGTAAATAATGCTGCAATACACAGGGGTGCATACATCTTTTTGAATGACTGTGTTTGTTTTCTTCAGAAAAATACCCAGAAGTGGAATTGCTGGGTCATATGGTAGTTTTATTTTTAATTTTTTGAGGAACCTCCATACTGTTTTCCATAGTGGCTGCACCAATTTGCATTCCTACTAGCACGGATTTCCTTTTCTCCACATCCTCACCAACACTTGTTATTTGTTTTCTTTTTGAGAATAGCCATCCTGACAGGTGTGAGGTGATACCTCATCGTGGTCTTGATTGCATTTCCCTGATGATTAGTGATGTTGAGCATCTTTTCATGTACCTGTTGGCCATCTGTATGCCTTCTTTGGAAAACTATTCAGGTTCTCTGCCCATTTTTTAATCAGGCCGTTTGTTTTTTGATGTTGACTTGTATGAGTTCTTTGTATATTTTGGATATTAACCCCTTATCGGATATTTTTTGCAGCCATCTTCTCCCATTCAGTAGGCTGCGTTTTCTTTTTGTTGATAGTTTCCTTTGCTGGTCAAAAGCTTTTTTAGTTTGATGTAGTCTCCCATTTGGTTTTTTTGTTTGTTTGTTTTTTGGGGTTTTTTTTGCTTTTGTTTCCCTTGCCTGAAAAGACATATACAAAAAAATATTAAGACCAATGTCAGAGTACTCCCCATGTTTTCTTTTTTTTTTAACTTTTTTTTCTTACAGTTGTATTGAGATATAATTGACTTACAGCACTGTATAAGTTTAAGGTGTACAGCATAATGATTTGACTTACATACATCATGAAATGATTACCACAGTAAGTTTAGTGAACATCTGTCATCTCCTATAGATACAAGAAAATATATTTTTTTTCTTTGTGATGAGAACTCTTTAGGATTTACTCTTAACAACTTTCCTATATAACATATAGCAGGACTTTCCTGGTGGTGCAGTGGTTAAGAATCCACCTGCCAGTGCAGGGGACACGGGTTCGATCCCTGGTCCAGGAAGATCCCACATGCCGCGGAACAGCTAAACCCGTGCACCACAACTACTGAGCCTGCGCTCTAGAGCCTGAGCTCTAGAGCCCGCGAAGCACAACTACTGAAGCTGCGTGCCACAACTACTGAAGCCTGCGCTCCTAGAGGCCTTGCTCCGCAACAAGAGAAGCCACTGCAATGAGAAGCCCGCGCACCGCAATGAAGAGTAGCCCCTGCTCACTGCAACTAAGCCCGTGCACAGCAGTGAAAACCCAAGGCAGCCATAAATAAATAAACAAAAATAAATAAAATATAGCAGTGTTAATTGTATTAATCATGTTGTACATTACATCCCTAGTACTGCTTATGTTTTCTTCTAGGAGTCTTAACGGTTTCAGGTCTTACATTTAATTTTAACCCATTCTGAGTTTATTTTTGTATATAGTGTGAGAAAGTCCAGTTTTCCCAAAACCGTTTATTGAAGAGGCTCTCTTTTCCCCGTTCTGTATTCTTGCCTCCTTTATCATAGATTAATTGACCATGTAAGTGTGGGTTTATTTCTGGACTCTCTGTTCTGTCCAGTTGATCTATGTGTCTGTTTTTATGCCAGTACCATACTGTTTTGATTACTGAAAAGCTTTGTAGTGTAGTTTGAAATCAGGGAGCATGATACCTCCAGTTTTGTTCTTTAACATGGTAGATTCTTAAATTGTTCTTGTTCACAAAATAATTCTAAGGTATGACTTTGATTCTGACCCATTTTGTTTTAAAGGATGGAATCTGTCCTTCAGATTAATTGCCCTTTGTGCTTAAGCCTGCTTGTAGCATCTTTCATGATTATGATAGTTGAATGATTTTGTAGTGCCATTTCTTTTTTGAAGTAGTTACTACTTTGGCATCTATTTTAATAAGGTCTAGGGCTTCCCTGGTGGCGCAGTGGTTGAGAGTCCGCCTGCCAATGCAGGGGACACGGGTTCGTGCCCCGGTCGGGGAAGATCCCACATGCCGCAGAGCGGCTGGGCCCGTGAGCCATGGCCGCTGAGACTGCACGTCCGGAGCCTAAGCGGGAGATGGGAGAGGCCACAACAGTGAGAGGCCCGCATACCGCAAAAAAAAAAAAAAGGTCTATACTTAACCTCCACTTTTGAAACTTGAATTGTTATGTAAATTAATCTAAATCTTTCTTTGTGCTGTGTGTTTATTTTCAAGAAGTGTAAACCTGCTGTTTTTCTCATTGATTGTGGTAATGAGTTTAAATAAAGAGTACTGCTCTAATAGTGTTTAAAAGATAAATTGAGGTCCCCTGATTTCTTTGGAAGAAAGTTCCATAGCCCGCCCAGAGCCTGGCCAGTAGTATTAGAAGCTTATATATTCATAGACTATAAATAAAAGCCTTTTCTAAGCAGCTTAATGAATTTGCTTGATTTGTGTTTAATAGCATGAATCAGAATGACTCTGCTCATATAGTTGTTTGAAATGTTTCTCCTATTTCAGAGATTGACCTGTTTTTCTGTTTTTATTCTAAAAGGAAATAATACGGGCTTGATCCAGTGATCCACATGGGCTTGACCCAGTTTCTCAGTAGATGGGTCAATAGTCTTCTGTTTCAGATTGCTTAGGCTCCATAGTTTGCTCTGTAGCACAAATGCCCGACCAAAGATCATTATGTGGGTCTTGAGCAAGTAACTTCAGGAAGGAAAAATGCTGGGGGCGGGGGCAAGTGATCCACTTTGCTGGTTAGAGGTAAGATCAGAAAAGTTACTGTTTATAGTTATTTTGTATTTTTCTTTGAGGTTACCATGGATTCTTTCTCTAATATAAATGAGCTCCTTTTTGAGTTGTAGGAAGTAATCATCAGTAAGTACTGTTAGGAGATAAATAAAACTGATTATCTTTAAGTGTTTAAAGATGGTTTAAAATCAGGTAGTGTATATACCAGTGTAATTTGAAGATACTGGCCTAAATTATTCATTGAATTATCAGATCCACTGAGTATTGGTTTCCTAATAGTAGAAAAATCGTCTTATTTCCTAAGGATTAAGTTTAGTGATTGGATCCTATCTGACATTTAAATGAAGTTTTTGTTCAGGATTATCTCTCAAAATCTATGTTACCTTTTCAATTGCTGCTAATCTGGAATTGTAGAAGGGCACTTCTGAAATCCGACTCTGCATGAGTAAAGGTCATCAATGTGTGGGGACTTGAGGTATGGCAGTTTGCCACAAACTCATTAATCCAAGGCTTGTTATAGCAGGTATAAAGAATATTAAAATTTCTCTTAAGACGTTTGAGAAAAAAAAAGATTTTTTTGTTTGAAGGGCAATCAAGAATAAGAACCTTCTACCAAACATTTTTCTTACTTGTTAATGTAAACAATCTCTTAAAGTGTCATGGTTCATTCAATTTTGAACTTTAATCTGGGTTTTTCTCTTGGCATTCACATTGCAGATCTTAATTACAGTTTGTTTCTTTTTAGAAAGCAGATGGATTTAAAGTGTTCAAATATACTGTATAATAAGGTCTCTGTGTGATAGAGGAGAGGACTAAGTCTAACCTTGGCATTTCTAGCCTCCTCGGGTGAACTGTGACCTTTATAGAAAGCCAGGTGATTGCTGCCTCAGCTTGAGTCCCATTTTGAATGTTAATGGCTTTAGCTGGAGACTTATTTGGAAGGACTTATTTGGCCCTGTATTGTAGCATTTGCCTTAACGTATTTTATAAGAGAAACAGAATGTAAATTCCAGGATTTAAGTGTGTTTTTTAAAATTGGTTTTTGAAAATTCAGCATCATTATAACTTGATTCATTTTATTTATAGTATTTATTTTATTTATTTATTTGGTTTGCTGGGTCTTAGTTGTGGCACATGTGCTTCTCACTTGTGGCCAGCAGGCTCCTTAGCTGTGGCTCGCCGGCTCCTTAGTTGTGGCATGCAAACACTTAGTTGCAGCATGCATGTGGGATCTAGTTCCCTGACCAGGGATTGAACCCGGGCCCCCTGCATTGGGAGCTTGGAATCTTAACCGCTGCGCCACCAGGGAAGTCCCTTGATTCATTTTAATGTAGTAATTTTAACAAAGTTTGTTGATATGGTTGTGTGTGAAAAATACAGACTAGTTATAAAAAGACCCTTAAGCTTGTATTAGTTCAGATAACTTCTACACAGATAAATGGGACACTAACTGCTGCATATGACTGACCAGACATTTGAATACCTAACCATATTCATATAATTTGGGTTCCCCAATCTCTGGGAGAAGGTTTGTTGTATCTCACAGGAACCATTTCATATAGGATATAATAAGAAAGTTCTTTTAGAAACAAGTTTTTAAATTCCTATTGTTAATGCATCTTTATCATAAAATGGGGACTTAACGAGATACCATCTCCACTAGTCATTATTTTGTAAATCATCCTCTGGGCACAAAATTCTAAACTTGTAGAAATTACCCCTTTTTGCTCTCACTTAGGACTTAATAGTGCGATATAAGAAACTAGAGATTTTGGTTTGGCATAAATTCTCTACAAACAAACAGCTAAGTCATTTTTTTTTGTCTTTTTTTTTTTAATTGAAGTATAGTTGATGATGTTAATTAGCAAAGTGACTCAGTTATATATACATTCTTTTTCATATTCTTTTCCTTTACGGTTTATTACAGGATATTGAATATAATTCCCTGTGCTATACAGTAGGACCATTCTATATATATATACCAGTTTGCATCTGCTAATCCCAAACTCCCAATCCTGTCCTCTCCCACTCCTGCCCTCTCCCACTCCCCTCCCCCTTGGCAACCACCAGTCTATTCTATATGTCCCTGACTCTGTTTCTGTTTCATAGATACGTTCATTTGTGTCATATTTTAGATTCTACATATAAGTGATATCATATGGTATTTGTCTTTCTCTGACTTAGTTCACTTAGTATAATAATCTCTAGTTGCATCCATCTTGCTGTAAATGGCATTATTTCGTGTTTTTTTTTATGGTTGAGTAGTATTCCATTGTATATATTGTACCACATCTTCTTTATCCATTCATCTGTTGATGGACATTTAGGTTGTTTCCATGTCTTGGCTATTGTAAACAGTGCTGCTATGAACATAGGGGTGCATGTTATGTTTTTCAATTATAGTTTTGTCTGGATATATGCCCAGGAGTAGGACTGCTGGATCATATGGTAGTTCTATTTTTAGTTTTCTGAGGAACCTCCATAGTTTTCCACAGTGGCTGCACCAACTTAACATTCCCACCAACAGTGTGGGAGGGTTCCCTTTCCTCCACACCCTCTAGCATTTGTTATTTGTAGACTTTTTAATGATGGCTATTCTTACTGGTGTGAGGTGATACCTCATTGTAGTTTTGATTTGCATTTCTCTAATAATTAGCGATGTTGAGCATCTTTTCATGTGCCTATTGGCCACCTGTATGTCTTCTTTGGAGACATGTCTATTTAGGTCTTCTGCCCAATTTTTGATTGGGTTGTTTGTTTTATTGTTGTTGAGTTATATGAGTTGTTTGTATATTTTAGAAATTTTAAGCCCTTGTTGGTCACATCTTTTGCAAATATTTTCTCCCATTCTGTGGGTTGTCTTTTCAGTTTGCTTATGGTTTCCTTTGCTGTGCAAAAGCTTGTAAGTTTGATTAGGTCCCATTTGTTTATTTTCATTTTTATTTCTATTGCCTTGGGAGACTGACCTAAGGAAACATTGGTGCGATTTATATCAGAAAATAAAACAGCTGTTTTGCCTAAAACAGCGAAGTCTTTAAATCATACTGAGAGGAAAAGCAAGTTGTCTTGCTGAGAAAGGGAGGCGAGTACTTTTGAATGGTGAGGAGTGAAGCACATAATTAAAGGGTTAGGATTCTTGTTCCAAAGCAGAATGGGAGAAGAGACTGGAAGACTCCCATCTGGTCCTTTCAGTCCTTGAAGATGTTCTGAGGACTTTTTTTGCCTTTGTGGGAAAATGGTAAAAGGAGGGCTTAAGGCTTTCTGAAAGAATCCAAAGGATTGAGGATTTGGGTTAGGTTATGGCAGGTGAGGCCTTTGGAATTAGAAGTCCTGGTGATCTGACAGAATGAGAGAGAGGCTGCCATGGCAGGCAGCCTGTATACAGGACTAAGAGAGATGGACAAGGAGTTGGGACTGGGGAGATACTGGGACCAGGAGTGGAAGAAAGGGAGGTCGAAGGTACGAAAAGGAATGAGTGGAGATAAGAATTGATGAATTTGGGGAGGTTGCTAGAGTCATCCCGGTACAGGAGGTTGTGAATAAAGAGGTGGTCAGAGAGGAAGACGACAGGAAAATGTGAGTGGAATGAGCCCAGAGGTGATGCAGTAGCTGGTAAATTGATGAGAACACTTTGGAAAAGTCAGGTGTTGAGAGGCCAGGGATGTGAAAAACAAGACCTCAGGTTGCCCTCTGGCTTTACAACTCTCGATTCCAGAGCACACATTGTCTGAAAGTTAATGGTTTTGCTTCTCAGAAATACGAAATAATATGCTGACATATTTTTGTAAAATCAGAAGTGAACTCTGAAAAGCATATAATATATGGATTTGTATTTTAACAATCAATCAGAAGTATTAATTGCCTCCTTGTAAACACTGGAGGATGGATACTGTTTGGGCTCCTCAGCAGGAGGTTTCTAACAGGAAAGAGGGAGACTCTAAGCGGGAGAGTCTGATATTGGGCTTTTCCTTTCACCATGTACAAGCAGTGTCCTTAGGGCAGATGGACGAATGACACTCCTCAGGAAAACCTGGCCATGGGAGACACTGTCTTTACTCATTTTAGTAGAACCCAAGTCAAAAAAAAACATAGTTCTTCTGTGGTAGAAACAAGAAAAAGAGGGGAAAAAAACACAACTCTAGATTTAGACTCTTTTTTTGAAACCTGTAACACCTGAGAACTCCAAGGTCTCCCAGTGTCATTTACAAAAGCCCAGAAAAGCACTCAGGGTATTCTGGGTATGGACCAGCTTCTGGGAGAAAACAACTTTACGAATCAAAAACCACAAAAAGTAGAGTGACCAGACCAGTGTATGGAATAGCGAGAGTTGTGATCAGATGGGACGCTGAAGAGCACAGGTGGCGCTGGTTGCAGTGTGGTTTGGACAGTGCAGTTTCCTTGAAGAAAACAGTCAACTTTGCACGGTACCAGGAAGGAGCCTATAACGGATGGGAACATGAGTGGTGAGACTCTGGGTACATTTTTACAAACTGACTTGAAGGGTTTGTTTCCCCCTAGTAAGCAGAACTCAGCGTCAAGGTGATAACAGTTTTCAGCTCAAAGTGGAAGCGATACTTTCTGTTAATCTGTAATCATTCTTTATTCATTGTAAGCAATAAAGGTAAGTATAATTCCCCACGTGTATTCCATCATCAAACATAATTGAAAATACCATTTATCATTTGCTGATTTAGGACCCTAACTAAAGAACATTGACAGTCATAAAGAGTATCCATACTTAGTTAAAAGGGAGGACCTTTTGAAGAAAATACCTGAGGAGTAAGTTTTATATAAGACACTGATTAGGAAGGTACATTTGGGAGAGAAGAGTAAAGAATCTGAGAATAAGCAGAATTTTATCAGCTGTTGAATTTTTTGGATGGCATTCTCCTTTGCACATCTGCTCTTTCCTATTCTTTTCATAAAGGGTAAAGGAGTAAAAGTCTTACAGAAGGGAAGCCATGTTAACCTGTGTATTAGTTTAAGGAAACTCTGCCCATTTTCAGTCTTACTGGCCTCTAGAGTGGGTTCCTTCCTCCTTCAGCTTAGCAGTAAAGCCTGAGAATAGACTGGACCTGAATCAGATGTTTCACCTTGGTATAAATTTGTTGTCCCATTTGCTGGAGACTTAGGAATAACTGTAATCTGTAGGGATAGAGCCTCTGCCTCATTGAGAAAATAGCTAATTGTTTGTGCCGTTAAGGCAAGAAAGTGGGTAAATATGGATTAATAGTAATCTCTTGCAGGGAAAGTATTTCTGAATCAACTCAGATTTTAAATGTTATGTTTTATGAAGTTGTGACATAAAATTTTTCTTTCCTCGCACTTTGAAAGTGTTGACTCATATTTTGTCCTGTTTTGTGATGGCTCTTGTGAAAGGAATAGAAAGAGATTGGGAAATAAGCAAGTGTTTCTGCCTTTTTCTCCTGCAGGTCCCAGTAGGGATGGCACAATCAGCGAGGACACTATCCGAGCCTCTCTCATCTCAGCAGTCAGTGACAAACTGAGATGGCGGATGAAGGAGGAAATGGATCGTGCCCAGGCAGAGCTCAATGCCTTGAAACGAACAGAGGAAGACCTGAAAAAAGGTCACCAGAAACTGGAAGAGATGGTTACCCGTTTAGATCAAGAAGTAGTAAGTAACTCATTGAATAGTTGTACTAGTTAGATTGAATCATAGCCATGGCAAAGTGTTCTGTATATACTGTGGTTACCCTGAACATTGTGGGTATAGTTAAAGAGTTCTGAAAATTATACACACCTTTAAGCACTTTCACATAGCTCCTCTACAGCTTTGTTAAAAAAAAAAATGCAGCCTGTGGTTGGAATGTAGTCTTTGATTGGGGAGTGGATGTGTTCAGAGGAGTTTTGCTTGCACCTTCACCCCGGGGGATAATGTTTTGACCCAAAGGAGGACTGTTTGAGCGCTTGATGTTACCAGACAGTTACTAGGAAAAGAATTTGAGAGAGCTCTAAGTCGTGATAAAGATCTGCAGACCCTGGGTACAAACTTAAGGGTCAGTTCTTTTTTGTTTCCAAATGTTGTTTGAACTATAAAGTATCTTTGGTGAGCCCTTCTAGGTGAGCCCTTCTAACTTAATAACCCATAGTGTATGCAACCTTTAGCTCTTAAGCTTTCTCACATTTTTATCAGACTGCTGTGCCCTTATGAGTCAAGTCAGCCCTGTGACTTCTTTTGTTTAGTGATTAGAGGCACTAGCATAATTTGAGTGCCAGCTTCACTCTTCACTTTCATTCCTGTGATGGAGAATTTGTTCCAGCAAGTGTGCATTTTTGATGAAAGGGTAAAGAGTTATTAAGTGTTTGAGAGCTTTGGAGAAAGTGATTTGTATGTACACATTACTCTAATAAAATGGTTCTAGTGTGTAAAGTGAGCTTCTCAATAGCCAGCTATTTTCAAAAGTTCAGCAAAGTGACACCAGTACAGTTCAGAGCCTGCAACTACCACCTGCTGTATCTTGTGAATAAAGTTCAACTGTTTGGAGTTCTGTGTGTTGAATCATCTGTACAGACTGGGGAAAGTTATTCCTCTGAGGCAGATGGCCACTTGATTTGAAAGAAGGACCTCCTTTATGATTTTCACGTAAGGAACCTCCTGCTGGAAAGTGTCTTGTCTGATGGCTTAGTTTGCAGTATCATTTGTCACTGGTAAGTGACAAGCTTATCACTGCCACCAAAAGTGCTCAGCTCAGCATCTCCTGTTTTCACTCAGCATGTTAGAGCACACCTTTTCCTCTAACTGTGACTAATGTGATACATGAATCTCATCCATGAGTTGTTTAAGCATTGTTTTATTAGCAAGTCTGTTTCTGTGAAGTTGAATTGTAGATGTCTGACAAGCAGATAATTAGTATAAAATCATCATGCTTGGACTATTCTGTTTTCAGGCTGAGGTTGATAAAAACATAGAACTTTTGAGAAAGAAGGATGAAGAACTCAGTTCTGCTCTGGAGAAAATGGAAAATCAATCTGAAAACAATGATATTGATGAAGTTATCATTCCCACAGCCCCACTATACAAACAGATCCTAAATCTGTATGCAGAGGAAAATGCTATTGAAGACACTATCTTTTACCTGGGAGAAGCCTTGAGGCGGGGAGTAATAGACCTGGACGTCTTCCTGAAGGTATGTCTTCCTCGCTCTGCTTTCCAGGGTTTTGGAACATGTTTTAGAGACACTGACCTTGAAAACCACAGATCAAGAGGGTTTCTCTGTAGGAGGTGGGTTAAAATTCTTTGTCTTTCCAAAAGAGAGCAAGTGAGATAAATGGCTGTGAGCAGTGCCTTCCCACCTACAGAGGGGGCTGAGGATCATCTGAGTAGGGGAAGAAAAGTGGGCTAGTGGCTGCAGTTCCCCACCCCTGGGTGGATCGTTAGGTACAGTCAGATTTCCATTGATTCTTTCAGGTCACATCATCTAAACCGAGATCATTGACTGCCCCACCCTTATTGTTTTTGTTTTTTTCCTCTGTTAATTTTTTTAGACTTGCATAGTTTTATACCTGTTTTCCCAAATCAAACAGCCTTGGGAAGTATTGGGTTTGCCCTGCTGGTAATAGAGCCCTTCTGAATAAAGGTTATATTCCAGGCTTAATGCTGTTGTACAGACATGAAGATCTGTAAGCCAAGTTTGGCTACTTCTCTCTGTTGAGTCAGGAAGAGCATGGCTTTAGGAATAATAGCAGCCATCCTCTGGATATTCAGTACAGCTGCTGCTGATGCTTCAGTGCACATGCGAGGCTGGTCAGGTTGCTTGCTGATCTTGCCTGTCTTACTATGAGCGTGTGGCCAAACCACTCTTGGACCTGGTGCAAGCACATGAATAGCTGGGACCCTAGAGAGGACTTCCTTTCTGTACACTGTCCCCTGCTTGGGTGGCATAGCCTAGGGAAAGATACACATGGAGAGGCAAGAGAGGTACACTGTTTGCTAGGCACTGGACAAAAGCTGGCCTTGTGCTATACTCATCCTTGCCCTTCCCCTTTTTTAGCCAAGTGGGAACAAACAGTCACAGTTTGTACAAAAGTTTTTTGTAACTTTTGTTAGGATCACAGTACAAGTTTCCCTGCCATCTTGGTTGTCTCAAGTGCAGCTTGAACTCCTGAGCCAGATCCTGGAATGTGGTGCTTTCCCTGTGAAGAAGGCCTTTGTATAGGGTCTCAGAAGACTACTTTCCTTAACACAACCTGCCAGCATCAATCCAGTGAGTTTAAAAAGCCACATGTAATAAAGTATTGGCTCCAAAGGAAAGTTGATATAGGTTCTTAGCTCCCACCTAGGTTACAAACTGTCTGATAGTTCATGCCTGGGCCTGGATCAGAGCCAGTCTAAACTGTTGAAACTTTTTCCCCCTTCACAGCATGTACGTCTTCTGTCCCGTAAACAGTTCCAGCTGAGGGCACTAATGCAGAAAGCAAGAAAGACTGCCGGTCTCAGTGACCTCTACTGACTCCTCGGATACCAGCTGGAGATTGAGCTCTTCTAAAGCATTCTTTTCTTCTCTTCCTTTCTCTTATATCAGTAGGTGCCCAGAATAAGTTATTGCAGTTTATCATTCAAGTGTAAAATATTTTGAATCAATAATATATTTTCTGTTTTCTTTTGGTAAAGACTGGCTTTTATTAATGCACTTTCTATCCTCTGTAAACTCTTTTTGTGCTGAATGTTGGGACTGACTATGCTAAATAAAATTTGTTGCATAATTTTTCTCTTTTACTGAACATCTTTAGGAAAAATATATGAAACCTAAATAAGAAGCTCGGTTTCTAATTTAGCAAAGTATATCATCCATCGTGAGTTGAAATTTAGCATTATTTATCCTCTAGCATATAAAGTGAATTCTATTCAATATGGGATATAATACCACACAGAAATCTAAATTTTCAAATATTTGAAATTGAGGGATTTGAGTGACTTTTTTTTGTGAAAGGTCCTGGCTGGTACCCTCCTACCAGTTCCTGCCTAGATTTGTTTCCTTTCCAGGCCTGACAGAACCATAACTGTTTTCATCAAGAAAGGAGCAGAGTGGCCAGTACCAAGCTACACACCTGAGAATTTATGTTAACTAGGCAAGATGGTCTGGCCACAATTAAGGAGGAAGGTACAGTGTACACTGCCTCTCTGCATTTATTGTCATCTAAAGTCAGTCTTTCTGGTGAGTGATTCTGTAGTCAAGATTGTGGCCACCCATCCAGTGATCTACATGTCCTAAAAAGCTTATCTAGCAGAACAGAATTTTCTCTGTCAAAATGAGAGAGCTAGAAGGTTCATGAGGTTATAAAGAAATGAACATTCTAATTTAAGATGTTTTAAGGTATTCAGGCAGCCAGACAGCCTACTCTATACTTCTCCCAAGAGAAGAAAGACATTTGGTCTCACTCATTTTACACTGAAGAGTTTATATAGTTTAATCTTTTCTTAAAAAATGAAAATCTACTTGTAAAAATTATCAGAATAGAAACTAGCAAGGTTTAATCTAGTGTTAGGTTTGAAGCTAACTTTTTTTTTTTTTTGCGGTACGCAGGCCTCTAGCTGTTGTGGCCTCTCCCGTTGCGGAGCACAGGCTCCAGACGCGCAGGCTCAGCGGCCATGGCCCACAAGACCAGCCGCTCCGCGGCATGTGGGATCTTCCCGGACCGGGGCACGAACCCGTGTCCCCTGCATCGGCAGGCGGACTCTCAACCACTGCGCCACCAGGGAAGCCCTGAAGCTAACGTTTAAATGAGTTATTTTTGTGTATACATTTATTCTTACATGGTAAAGGAAGTTACAGCTTTTTTATAGCATACAAAATGAGCTTAGTTGTATTAGCCAGCCAGAACGAAATAATTAGCATATGCTTGATGAAAAGAATCACGGTTTCTAAACACAATAAACACACATCATACATTCTTTTAGACCAAATGGCAACTACATATATAATATACAAGGCAAGTACTGGTACATCAGAGGTACCAAAATACCTTATTTGATGCAGTGACTAAGGAATTACAAAAAATAAGTATCATCCAACATTTGGATGCTAAATAAAAGAGCTGAGGGGCTAAATAGTGGAGTCACTCTTCCCTCCTTCTTTTTTCCGACTTTTAGGAATTTGAGTTTATTCAAAAGTTTGACGTCTTTAATCCTGTAACTAACCACTCTCTCTCTTTCGATAACTTCAGAATGGTAGGTTTAAGCAACTTTAAAACTTGCGCTCCTTCTGAATTTCCCAGAGAGTTTCTGCACCCTTTTCAGGCGGGCCTCTTCTGCAGAGGTCAGCTTTGCCTTTATGAGGTCTGTAATAACACTCTTGCCCAGGATACACGGAACACTAAGGTATATTCATTTGTTCAATAGTGGCCCTGAAAGTAAAGACTTAAAAATTAGTCCTTTCTCGTTTCTTCTAACGAAGGTCTGCAATATGAGAAACAACAGTTGCTGGGTGAACTGAGTATTTAACAGATTTGTAGTATGAACTGTGGCAGAAAAAGATACAAGGAAAGGGGATCCTCTGGTAGTGCAGTGGTTGGGAGTCTGCCTGCCAATGCAGGGGACACGGGTTCGAGCCCTGGTCCGGGAGGATCCCACATGCGGCGGAGCGGCTAGGCCCGTGTGCCACAACTACGGAGCCTGCGCTCTAGAGCCCACGAGCCACAAAGAGAAAAAAAAGATACAAGGAAAGAACAATTTAAAACAGATGACTAGACATACTTATTGTTCAAATTCATCTGCCATCTTCCCACATAGGCCCCAACCTCTTGCCATGTTTGCTGGGACCAGCCCTCCTTTTCCTATCTCCTTGCCCCCAAACCACTTCCTATCAGGGAACCACTTCAAAATTCCTATTACTTTATTCCCAGTGATTTAATTCCATTTTACTTTACCTTCTCCCATTCAAACTAGCAGAGGGATCTTACCCAGGCCCCAACTTCCCCCTCCCCAGGAGACCAACTGCTAATACTTTTGTGATCAGTGCTTCTTTCTTAGGTCTCTTCACTGGACCTCACTGAAACTGGTAGAGAACAACTCAAAATGTGCCAAGACCTACCACAGTGGTTCCCAGTGTTACTAGATATTTGTAGAGCTAGTTCACTCAGTTAAATAATAAAGATGCAATAAGACTTTTATCTAATAGAATGTATAAGAAATACCACACTAGGCCAGGACAAAGGTCTACAAAGGTAGGCCTCTTCCTCCTCTACCACCATCCCTTTGTCTCTGTCTCTTCAGCAGCAGCAGCAAAGAACAGATTTTAGGAAGAGAGGTGCTTCCATAAGATCAACTTCAAACATTTTCATCAATGCTCTTTTACCTCTATCTTATGTTGATATTAAATATTTTTTCAAACATAAATATCCTACCTTACTCATGGTGGAAACTGGATGCACTCCTAAGATTCTTCAGAATACTTTGTTAAATCAACACAGGTAGGGCAACACCCATTTCTTTTTAATCACCTCACAGCCACTGTGGAGTTGGAAGAAATCACGAACATAAGTTAATTTTAGAAGAAATACTTGTCTTTGAACATCCATATTGCGGCAGCCTGACAATGCCACAAATCTGAAATGTTTCCATCAATAATTTCTCCTAGGAATTTCTTATAGGAGTTGGTTATGTAAGGTAGGAAAACAGTTATGACGGTAAGTATGGAGATCCAAAAGTTAATGTGAAATCAATTTTACTATCAACTGTAAAGAATATATAGCAACAATTAGAAGAAATATATTGTCAGTTAACAAGTGAGTGCCTACTATATGGTAGATACTGGGTTAGGCTCAGCAGTGAGTGAGACAGACTGAGTCTAGTCCCTAACTGCTTAAGAGTTTATAACGGGAATATGATCACACCAAAATAAAAGTAGAAGTGCTAAGGAAAGAAAAGTCCGGCAGATACAACATGTACTTAAAGGACCCAAGTCTCATCCCTCTGGCACAATTCAGGCTTACAGCTAACTTCCAAGGTACTGAAAATACAAAACATACTACCTGGGGGGCCTCCCTGGTGGCGCAGTGGTTGAGAGTCCGCCTGCCGATGCAGGGGACACGGGTTCGTGCCCCGGTCTGGGAAGATCCCACATGCCGCGGAGCAGCTGGGCCCGTAAGCCATGGCCCCTGAGCCTGTGTGTCCGGAGCCTGTGCTCCGCAGCGGGAGAGGCTACAACAGTGAGAGGCCCGCGTACAGAAAAAAAACAAACAAACAAAAAACATACTACCTGGCAACCACTACTTTGCTGACATTTTCCTTCTGCTCAGGTCTTTATCAGTTCCTTTATCTGAGTTCAGAACCTTTGGAGAGACCACAGCAATGTTCACTCCACTCCACACAGGAACTAAGAAAAAGATACCCCCAAATCCATTCATTACATAGTATTATGTAACAGGTGGTGGTTGTTTTTTTTTAACCTTAGCAAAACTGTTACAATTGCCCTGAGTGGTTTACAACTAGGAACACTCAACAAAACGATCAAAAATTCAGATGTCTAAGCCCTACCCCAAATCAGCTAAATCAAAATCTTAAGGGATGGAGCCCACAATTCTATCGTCTTGGCAGAGATTCTCCAAACAAGAAAGTGACAGTTTTGAAATTTTCAACTATAAATTATTAAGTTTTAACTTTTATCACTTCAAGTCCTTTTCCATAGCCAGGGGTTTGTATCAGATCGATTTCAAGGGTTCTTAGCCAGAAGAAAGTAAGATAAAAAGGACTGCTATCATATTAGCACCCCTCCTCCTCTTCCCTTTAATTTTCTCCAGTTAATAGGAAGAATTCATGTTACTTGAATTACAATACTGACCTTTCTGAACTAGAGTATCCCAAGTTAAATGTAAACTACATCTTGTTACTTAGTGCTGTGTTAAGAAAGCCTTATAATCTTAATTGTACATATATGTAGGATTGTAGTAACATTCTCATTTTTTTCAAACTTGTATTTCTGGTAAGTTATTATCAAAATAATGTGCTAAAAATTAAAACACTACTAAAAGAACCTAAAGTAGAATAAAAGTCCTTTCACCCAGGAGGTATTTTACTTTATGATTAAATATATGATCAATACAGTCTAAATATATTTCAGAGAGTGTGCACAGCTCAGTGGTACTTTTAGGCTTAACCACTTGAGTCTCTGTGCTCTAAAAGGACAAACCATGACAGCTTTCAGAGTGGACACCAAGCCTCTGCCCAGTCAAGAAATGGAAAGGGGCAGTGGCCAGATTACAGCCACTCCCAATAACCACAGTTCTGGGGAAATGCTCTTAACTTCCATGCTACAAAGTTAAGATACCCACTGAGAAGAAAAAATTCAAGACAGAAAAAGTTCTCACTTTAAATGATAAACTTTTTTACATTTATCTAAATTAAAACTAAGTCTGATGTTTCGCTGGGGGGAACAAAAACAGTTCTCTATCCAACTCCAGTTATACCATAGTTTCAACAATATCTACCCAAGATAAATAAATTATGAAAACCTTTTGTTGCTACTTTGTATAGACGTTTGTGCAGAAACACACACATTCATTCATGCCATTAAAAAAAATTTAAGAAACACAAATCAATATCCCTTATCAAGTCTTTGAAATAATTTTTCTCAGAGAATAATCCATTTAGAGCAAAAAGCTTAGTTAAGAGGGAAACAGAGAAACAAGTATACATGGAATATAACTGTCAGGCAAAACATAATCAGGCCTTAGTCCCACTAGACAAGGGAAAAAAATTTGGCATAGTCTGATGTTTTGGGTATGTGAACTATTTTAAACACTATTTTATCAGAATTTTTTTTCTCATTGAATTTGAAAAGTGGTAACTATTAGCCAGAAAGTTAGTGCAGATACAATAATGGCAAACAAAAGAGAATTTCAAAAATAAAAAAGCATTACTACGGATACACAGAGATACTACATAATATATGAAACAATCCAACAATACATAATAATCATGAACTTAGATGCAACTCATTGAAATGGCCTCAAAATATATTGGAAAAAAATCAGGAAACGCTAGGTGGATTTGAGTAACTACCTTTATCAGAAACTGACAGATCAGTAATAATTAAAAATTTGTAATTTAGTAAAACTAAACCAAATCAATAAGTGTGAATGGATATAGAAAGATCACCCAAGTAAGTCCATTCCCACCCCCCAAATACATAAAGGAACATTTACAAAAACTGTATTAACTAGGTCACAAAGGAAGCCTTAACAGATTTCAAAGAGTGGATGTTAACCCGCATTTCTCTGATCTCAATTCAGCTACGTTAGAATCAACCACCATATAACAAATTTTAAAATGTTTCAAAGCTAAAAGCATACTCTTGCTGAGTTAAAGAGAAAATAAAACTAGGAATTACAAAATATTTATACCTGAATGACAATAAAAGTGCCACAAAACAAAAGAAAAAGTGGTACTTACTGTTAAGTTTATATTCTTAAATGCATTTTTTTAAAAACAAGAAAGATCAAGGATAAAAGTTACTAACCATAAAGTAAAAGGAAGTTTTAAAAAATAAGCAGAAAGTAGTAAGATTAAAAACATCAGTATCAATAAAATAGAAAATAATTCTTGGGGAGAGGAGGACTAATAAGTTAGAAGAACATCTAGCAAAACGAGGGCACAATGTCCCCAACAAATAATATTAGGAAACAGGAGAGGTAAGCACAAATACAGTAAAGGTTTAAAAAGTCATAAAATATGAAACACATGCCAGTATAAAACTTGGATGAAATGGACAGCTAGAAAAATTCCTAAAATGACTTAAGAAGAAATGGAAAATCTGAATAAACAAATTACATGAACTTTTAACAAAAATCTAGCCCCTCACCCTTTCAACTGTTTTACAAACAAGTTATATCAAAATTTCAAGGAACAGTTTGTTCTTACGCAAACTATTTTATTAGAGAACAGAAAAAATTTTTTGGTGGGGTTATAGTAAAACCTTGATACCGAAACTGAGCAAAGATAGATAAAAAATAGTAAACTCATATTATTTATTTACACAGATACACAAGTACTAAATAAAATATTAGCAAATATACTTAAGTGGGGTTTTTGAAAAATACTTCATGACCAAGGAAGTTTTACCCCAGAAATGCAAAGATGGTTCAATATCAGAAAATATATTACACCATGTGAGATTTAAAGAAAAAGATCATTTGAATTGTACAAAAACCTGATGAAGTTCCAAATCCATTAGGGTTTAATAAAAGTAAAACTCAACAATCTAAGAAGAAAAGGAAACTTAACCTAAAAAGATATCTATCAAAAATCCAAAACAAACCACAAATAATGACGAAAAATTAGAAGTATTTTCATTACAGTCAGGAACAAGACAAGGATATACCCACTATCACTGTTTCTGTTTAACATCTTACTGGAGATCCTCCTAGCCAATGCAATAGGACAGGAAAAGGTAAAGGTCTTAAGTATAGAAAAAAGGCCTTATTTGGAGATGGTAGGTCTAATAGAAAATGTCTGGTAATTTGTAAACTATAGAAACTAAAGATCAGAAAGAAAACAAGAAATAACAGAGACTTGTGGGAGACCATTAAACATACCAACATGCGTTACAGTAGTACCAGAAGGAGAGGAGAGAAAGGAGCAAACACATGCAAAGAAATAATGGGTGAAACTTCCCAAATATGAAAAACATTAATCTGCACATTCAAGAAGTTTAAGGAACTCCAGGTAGGATATACTGAAAGGGATTCTTACTTAGACACACCATAGTTGAACTGTCAAAAGCCACAGAGAAAATATTGGAAATATGAGAAAACAGACTCACTGCATACCAGAGAAAGAAAATCAGTTAACAGCTAACTTCTAATCTGAAGCAATGGAGGCCAGAAGACAGTTGAATGATATTCAAAGTGCTGGAAGAGAAACTCAACCAAGAATACTATATGTAGCAAATCTATATTTCAAAAATGAAGGCAGAATAAAGACATTCCCAAATAAATAAAGATTGAGAGAATTCACTGCTAGCAGCCGACCTGCCTTACAACAGGTACTGAAGAAGTTTCTTCAGGCTGAAAGGAAGTGATACCAGGCAGCAATTCATACCAACATGAAGAAAGGAGCACTGGTAATAGTGAAATATAATTTACTTATATAAATGTTTGTGTGTGTGTGTGTATACATACATACACACACATACACACACATACACCTACCTCTTATTTAAAACACAACTGCATAAAACTATATAAAATTTATTGTTGGGCCTACAAGATATATAGATAGAAGGTATTTGACAATAACAACCAGAAGAGGAAGGGAAAGATACTAGAGTAGAGCAAGGAAGTGACAGCAGACAGTAACTCAAATCTTGACAAAGAAATGAATACCAAAAATGAAAAATAAGAAGGTTAATATTAAAAAGTCCATATATTTTTGTCTTAGATTCTACAAAAGACTTAAGATTATATAAAGCAATAATTATAACACTGTATTGTTGAATTTTTAATACATATAGACATATACAACAATAATAGCACAAAAGTGGGTGAGGGATTGATGCTACAATGGAGCAAAGTTTCTATATTTTATTGGAATTAAGTGTGCAAAAATGTGAAGTACATCCAGGTACCTTAAGCTGATATTGTAACCCCAAGAGCAACCACTAAAAAAAAAACCCTCAAAAAACATAATTTAAAATTAATTAAATAATTAAAATGGTACTTTAGAAAATGCAAAAAAAGTCAGTAAAGGAGAAACCAAGGAACAAAAGAAGACACAAGACAAACAGCAAAATGACAGGCATAAATCCAAACATATCACAGTAACAGTTAATGTGAATAAACAGTCCATTCAAAAGGCAGAGATTTTCACACTGCATAAAATGAGGTCTAACTATATTGCTCTCTAGAAGAGACAAACTTTTTTTTTTTTTGGTACTATCTGTATTTTGGGGTCATTATCCTATTTTAGTTTTTTTTTTTTTAATTGAAGTATAGTTGATTTACAATATTGTGTTAGTTTCAGGTGTACAGAAAGTAATTCAGTTGTATATATGTATTTTTTCAAATTGTGTTCCATCATAGGTTATTATAAGATATTGAATATAGTTCCCTGCACTATACTATAAATCCTTGTTGCTTATCTACTTTATGTATAGTAGTTTGTATCTGTTAATCCCATATCCTTATTTATCCCTCCCTACCTCCCTCTCCCCTTTGGTAACCATAAGTTTGTTTTCTATGTCTGTGAGTCTATTTCTGTTTTGTAAATAAGTTTATTTATGTCATTTCTTTTAGATTCCATATAGGAGTGATATCATATAATATTTGTCTTTCTCTGTCTGACTTACTTCATGTAGTATGATATTCTTCTAGGTCCATCCATGTTGCTGCAAATGGCAATATTTCATTCTTTTCTTAGGGCTGAGTAATATTCCATTGTATATGTGTGCCATATCTTCTTAAACCATTCACTCAGTATGATAATCTCTGGGTCCATCCATGTTGGCATTATTTCACTCTTTATTTCATACACATACGTACACACACACACACACACACACACAACCACATCATCTTTATCCATTCATCTTCAGTGGACATTTAGGTTGTTTCCATGTCTTGGCTATTGTAAATAGTGCTGCTATGAACATAGGGGTGCATGCATCTTTTCAAATTATAGTTTTCTCTGGATATATGCCCAGGAGTGGAATTGCTGGATCATATGGCAATTCTATTTTTAGTTTTTTGAGGAACCTCCATTCTGTTTTCCATAATGGCTGCACCAACTGACATCCCCATCAACAATGTAGGAGGGTTCCCTTCTCTCCACACCCTTTCAACATTTTATAGACTTTTTAATAACAGCCATTCTGGCCTGTGTGAGGTGATATCTCATTGTCATTTTGATTTGCATTTCTCTGATGATTAGTGATGTTGAGCATCTTTTCATGTGCCTATTGGCCATCTGTATGTCTTCTTTGGAGAAATGTCTATTTAGGCCTTCTGCCCAATTTTTGATTGGGTTGTTTGTTTTTTTGTTATTGAGTTGTATAAGCTGTTTCTATAGTTTGGAAGTTAAGCCCTTGTCAGTCACATCATTTGCAAATATTTCCATCCAGTCCATAGGTTGTCTTTTTGTTGATGGTTTCCTTTGCTGTACAAAAGACTGTAAGTTTGATTAGGTCCCATTTATTTATTTTCACTTTTATCTCTATTGCCTTGGTAGACTGACCTAAGAAAACATTGGTACGATTTATGTCAGAGAATGCTTTGCCTATGTTCTCTTCTAGGAGTTTTATGGTGTCATGTCTTATATTTTAGTCTTTAAGCCATTTGAGTTTATTTTTGTGTATGGTGTAAGGCTGTGTTCTAACTTCACTGATTTCCATGCAGCTGTCAACCTTTCCCAACACCACTTGCTAATGAGACTGTCTTTTCCTCAATGTATAATCTTCCCTCTTTTGTCATAGATTAATTGACCATGGGTGTGTAGGTTTATTTCTGGGCTCTATTCTGCTACATTGATTCATATGTCTGGTTTTGGGCCAATACCACACTGTTTTGATTACTGTAGCTTTGCAGTACTGTCTGAAGTCTGGGAGGGTTATGCCTCCTGCTTTGTTCTTTTTCCTCAGGATTGCTTTGGCAATTCTGGGTCTTTTATGGTTCCATATAAATTTTAGGATTATTTGTTCTAGTTCCATGAAAAATGTCATGGATAATCTAACAGGGATCACATTATATCTGTAGCTTGCTTTGGGTAGTATGGCTATTTAAACAATATTAATTCTTCCAATCCAAAAGCATGGGATAGCTTTCCATTTCTTTGAATCATTTTTGATTTCCTCTATCAATGTTTTATGGTTTTCAGCATATAGGTCTTTCACTTCCTTGGTTTATTCCTAGGTTGTTTTTTTTTAATGTAATTTTAAACAGGATTTTTTTTAACTTTCTCTGATATTTGATTGTTAGTGTAGAGAATGTAACTGATTTCTGCATATTAACTTGTATCCTGCTACCTTGCTGAATTCATTTGTTAGTTCTAATAGTTTTTGTGTGGTCTTTATTATTCTCTACATAGAGTAGCATGTCATCTGCAAATAGTGACAGTTTTACCTGTTCCCTTCCAACCTGCATACCTTTTACTTCTTTTTCTTGTCTAATTGCTGTGGCTGGGACTTCAATACTACGTTGAATAGAAGTGCTGAGAGTGGGTTTCCCTGGTGGCTCAGTGGTGAAGAATCCGCCTGCCAATGCAGGGGACACGGGTTCGAGCCCTGGCCTGGGAAGATCCCACATGCTGCAGAGCAACTAAGCCTGTGAGCCACAGCTACTGAGCCCATGAGCCACAGCTACTGAGCCCATGTGCCACAACTACTGAAGCCTGTGCGCCTAGAGCCCGTGCTCTGCAACAAGAGAAGCCACCGCAATGAGAAGCCCACGCACCGCAACGAAGAGTAGCCCCCACTAGCCGCAACTAGAGAAAGCCCGCGCGCAGCAACAAAGACCCAATGCAGCCATAAATAAATAAATAAATATTTAAAAAAATACAGTAATTTGGCTGAATATCACAACCTAGATTTCTGAGTTCCAGATTCATAATCATCTACCAGCTACCTGTTTGATACCTCCTGAGTATCTTTTCAGATATCTCAAATTTAACATGTCCCAATTGGAAATCTTGGTTTTTCTCCCCCTAAACTCAACACTCCCTCCTACTTCCTTCACTGACTCCCCCCTCCTTGAGAGCATCACAATCCAGGTAAATGGAACTACCATCCAATCAATCGCTCAAGGTAAAAATCCAGAAGTCATTTTTTACTCTTCCCTGTCCCTCACTATACAAAATCTGTCAGTGGTCCTGCATGTTTTATTTCCAAAGTATATCTTAAATTTGTCCACTTTGTGCATGCACCAGTGGAGTCTAGTACAATCTTGGAGGGTTAGTCAATAAAGTACTGTGCTTTCACTTCAGCACCCTCAGCAATCCGGAGAACAGCTCAGATATGAAAGTCTTTAGTTTATAAAACTTGGACTTACACACTACGATTCAGCAAATTATCTTTTCATACACGCTAGTAGTTAAAGAAATCTTCATTATGGTACACACACTGATTATGCAAAATACATGTTAAATTAACAAAACAGGAAGCGATTCTGGCTATATCGGTAGTTTAGAGTTTAATGCCCATTATTTTTCTCTACCAAGTTACTAAACCCACCCCCCCCACACAAAAAAAATTATTATTCACTGAACAGCCAAAATAAAGGTGACCTGGATTGGAAACAATAATCACTTTGCAGTGGAGACTGTGTTAGACAATACTAGAAATCATTAATTTAAACACGGACACATTTCTCTGGATTAAATCAAGGTATGTTTCTCTTTATCTGGCCTGCACCTGCTGTAATAATCACTATGTTGAGTTTGCTGTGACAAAGTAATCTGGGGAAAGATTTGAATAGAAAACATTATGGGAGAAAACATCTAAAATTTAAGTACACATTTCCTGTCCAGCTCAATCACCACACTTCTTACTAAAGAGTGAGCTCCCTCAGATCTTCTACAATGCCCAGGGCACTCTTAATTTCAGGAAATTAGTACTAAATTTTCCTTGTACACTTGTTTTAACAACCTCCTAACATACATACCTCTTGCACTTTATAGAATAAAAGGTCAAAATGTACATTGTTCTGTAAATGAGAACGTTTACTTAGAGATAGGTGTGGTATGAAAAGACCCTTGAACAGGGAGATATTGGTTCATTCATTTGTTCATACAATTACCTCCTGGGTGCCAAGTAAATAAAGTACAGTAGTTAAGAGCTTAGGCTTTTGAGTCAAAACAAAGGGATCAAATCTTTACTCCATCACTTTTATTTAACCTTGATGTGCAGATGCATCATCTATGAAACATCATAGAATTGTGCTGAGGTTATTAAATAAAATAAAGTGCTTTAGCTCAGTGGCTGGCACAAAACGGGCAATCAATTAATGATTACTGTCATGATAATTACTATTACTGCTGCTCACAGGAACTCAGTCTGGTGCTGTAGGAAGCCCTGTAAACAAATGAAGTACAACCTAATGAAATCTGAACATGTTATGAGACTACAGGGTAGGGAGCAACCAACTTTATAACAATTGGGGAAGTCATGATATAAAGATATGATTTTCTTAGATATTTATTAATGTACTATTAGAATATTTATGGTATTTAGCTATGACAGTAACCTTTGCTGGAAAACAATATTTAGGATTTTCATGAAAGGGCTGCCATGTTGCAGATCCACTGTCTCACCCATCAATTTGCCTTCATCAGTATCCACAAAGGCAAGTTCATCACTCAAGCCCTAAAAAGACATTAGTCAAGTGGGAGAGGGGGCTTCTGGATTAACTGGAGAATGAAAGAAAATTCTTATACTGGCAATCTATATCTACCTTATGAATTATCAGACTCAGGGAAGACATACTGAATCTGTTCAACATGTCATCATGATATAAAAGTCCAAACTAGAAGAGATACAAGCTACAAGGAGGAAAGCTTCAGCTCACAATTAGGAAAACAAAGAAGCCATTTAATAAACAGAACAGTCTCTGAAGGTAGTGAACACCTCTTCAATTTAAGTTGAGGCTGCACAATGATAAAGAAGGGGTTCTGTAGAAGGAATTTCTCACCGGACTACGAGCTCCTAGAGAAGAGGAAGTCATTCATTTTCACTCATCTGGTGCTTAGCATTAACCTGGCACATAGAAGCTTAATAAAAGTTTTTTCAATAAATAGGTTAAAATATAGGGCCCTTTCCAACTCTAAAATTTTACAGTTCTTTTATCAAGCAATGTTACATGCAAAAAGGAATCAGTACTATATATTTCTAGCATGCTACTTCATATGTAATAAAGGAGGAAAATTATATATTGTATTTGCAAAAGAAACTCTAGAGAATACATAAGAAACTGACAAATGGTTTCCTAAAGTGGAATTTAGGGGAAAGGTTGGATGGAAACAGGATGAAAGTGTGACTTCTCTATGTATACCTTTTTTTTTTAAACATCTTTATTGGAGTATAATTGCTTTTCAATGGTGTGTTAGTTTCTGCTTTATAATAACATGAATCAGCTATACATACTATGTATATCTTTTTATATTACTTTTATTTTTTAACCTTGTGAATGTATCACCTTTTGAAAAATAATGTTGTAAATAACTACATATTATATTTATTATATATTATTAAATATATAATATTATTAAAATCTTCACTGAAAAAACCAATGGCTTTGAGCTAGTACTTAGAAATAAATGATCAAGTATCCATAATTTAAGTACATGTCCAACTTATATTGTTGGATCTTTTTACTTTATTCTAATTAATGGAAATTTAAAGTGCTTGGCTGATTTGATTATAATTTATTAGCCTAGAAGTCTAAACTGTATCACAAGGAAAACGTTGTTGCCTAATGAGATGCCAATGCTTTCTGGATACTCTAAATTATTTACAGAGATTATAGTAGCATGGAGCAGAATTACACTATCGATAAAATTACCTTTGAAAGATAGTTTTTAAAATGTTCTGTGTAGAAATGAGCACATCTAGCACTCAGATCTTGGGTTATAATATCATACTCCAATAAAAGGAATCAGGGCTCCTTGGGAAAAAAAAAAAGGTTGATTTACAACTGAAGCAGAAAATATACGACATGAAGAAGCTGAAAGATCTTATATGCCAGAAACTACAGAAGTGCTCAAACTAAACAAAAACCCTATGTTGATGGGAGTATGTCAAAGGGACACAGTAGTCGACTGAATGAGCTCCCAATGGCCAAAGCTGGAACAACTTGAGAAACAAAATAAAGATGCGCTTAATTATAACCCAAAATATAAAATAAAATTCATGAGCCCATACTGATATTAGTAAATGACTGAATGAATTAATAAAAAGGAGAGAAAAGACAAATCTCCCATGCAGAAGAATCCCAAATAATTTAGGAAGATACTCTACTCCCAAGGAGAGGGAACATAACTCCCCACTCCCTAAGTGTGGGCTGTACAGAGACTTCCTTCCAAAGAGCACAGCATGGAAAGATGGAAAAAAGAGTAACTTTACAGTAGAGAAACCTAACAGTACCTCAGCAAGTGACTGAGGTCAACATCAACTGTAATAAATCATGTTGATAGTATGTACTCTGGAAATGATGTGATGAAAATGCTACCTAACCTCTGTGTCTTCCTCCCCAAAATCCATTATTTCAGTCTCACTATGAGAAAAACACCAGACTAATTCCAACAGAGGAGCATTCTACAGAATATCTGACCAGTACTCCTCAAAATGGCCAAAGTCATCAAAAACAAGGAAAGCCTCAGGAATTCCCTGGCGGCCCAGTGGTTAGCATTCAGTGCTTTCACTGCCAGGGCCTGGGTTCAACCCCTGGTCTTGGAACTATGATCCTGCAAGCCGCGTGGCGTGGCTGGGGAAACAAAAATACACAAGGAAAGCCTAAAAAAGAAATTGTCATGGTCTAGAGGAGTCCAAGGAGACATGAATGACTAAATGTAATGTGGTATCCTGGAAGGGATACTAAAACAGAAAAAGAACATTAGGTAAAAACTAAAGTATGGACTTTAGTTAATGACAATGTATCATGTATATATTATCTATATACACTTATCTATTCAGGTAACTTGAGATAGTCTGTGGCTTTTTTCTCCTCTATAAAATAGATCTAATAATTACTTTTCAGGGCTGTTAGATAATGTATACAAAGCATACTGTTATTATCATTATAATCAATATTGTAAACAAATGTGTTGGTTTTCATGTACGTGTATTCTTCTTAGCAATGAGGACACTGCTGACAAAGGCATTATAGCTGGTAGGACAAAATGAGTCATGAGGAACTCATATGATTGCTTGAAGCAGCAGGTGACAGTACCTGATGCTCTCGGTGCCTTACGTCATTTAGACGTGAAATCCAGGCCTAATCCTTTAAATCCAATAAATCATGCCAGGATTAAAGGCTACAGAAAGGTAGCTTGAAGAAATCTTATAGATATTCCATTAATAAAAGCAAATCATAGCTAAAAGAGTCTATTATGATTTACCAAAATGTTATATATTCAGATCAGGGTAATATTCTTAGAAAGGGGTCAGATCTTTTTAGTCCTGTGTCTCTCCATTAGAAGTGGAAGCTAACTTTATTAGCTACATAAATACCAAGAAAACTAAACACTAAAACTAACCTAACATGAATAAAGAAGGAAGGGAAATAAAAATAGAGACCAGAAAATGGGAGAGAGATTTTTAAAGGAAAAGGATTATTGTATTTGTTACTAGTAGGACACCTACCACAACTGACAAGTTGCACACTCGTTTTCTGCCACCTATTTCTCCAGTTGTTTTACTTGTGAGCAGAGTTTCCTAGTCAAGCAAAGGGGGACCTCATAGTATCACCACATGAGTGAAAGTGAAATGTCAAGATGCTTTCACATAGAGACGCTTCTAACACATAGGATACCATCATAAGAACTAGAAAAAGCAGCCCCCTCTGGGTGGAACAATTAGAAAAGAGCACCTGTTCCTCTGGGTTAAGCCAGCAGGAGCTGGATAGGCCCCCACTCACCTCTTGAACTAGACACAACCTGCACAATGGTATGTGGTGGCCTTGCCTCCAACTAAGGAAAACTTGGTTAACCCAATGGCACAGAGCACATAACTTACTTTTTCTGGGGGGTGGGGGAAAAGGTAGATTTTTAATAACTGCTTTTATCACCAGGTTAAGTCATGCAGTTACAAAGTAGTGAGAAATTTCTGAAAGGATATTATTGTTAAAAAAACTCATTCTTACATAAATAATATCTAGTACTTCATTGGGACAGTACTGTTCAAAAGGTCCTGACCAAACAACTCCCAAACAAAACACAACCTTAGGTTGTTTCCAGCCCACTGGGAATGAAGCCGTGTGCGGAAGATGAGGCCTGTAAAAGACGACACAAAGTCAGGGCGAGTCAGAGCCTTTGGTAATGCTCAGAGCCGCCAGCCAGACGCCAAAGACAGAGCTCAAGTGGTTTCTCCTGAGACACTCTACTTGAATTACTGTTCAATTAGTCAACACAACACATCTTCAAAAGAGAACAATTAACATGATAAGGAGAAGACTGCATTCTTTGGGCTGTATGTCGTAATTGTGGTTAGTAAATTCTGACAGTCTTAATAAAAATAGCCTCCATCATTTGCAGGTATGAAATTCTCTACCAGGCTTTTTATTTTTGCTGGATGACAAAATGCGATTAATAAGCTATAAATGATACTGTTTTATGTTATAAAAATACTAGCTTTTTTCATTTATTGTATTTACAGGCATTCACCGCTTGAGTCAAGGTTAGGCTTGTTAAGTGATTAAAGGCAATTTTATTACAGCAGCATGTATTTATTTTATTCTAAAAGAATAAAATGCATAAAGAGAAAGTTTGTGTGTAACCTCTCAAAAATTGAGCTATTTTGCTGATGTAAAATACCAGTAACCCACTTGAGGACCATGCTACCTTCTGAAAATGCCATATACCTGCTTCTTACATGTGTCAAAGCACTTGATACTTGTCCAGAGCTGAAGCGGCAAGCTACCGACTGCTCTTGGACAGCAGGTGCTTCTCTGGGGCTACAGCTGACTGTGCTGGGAAGCAGCCATGGAGCAAAGCAGCACAGGCAGATGGAAAAAACCCTTTTATTTAAAGGCAAAATGCCCAAATGGCTCTCTGGCATAGCTAATTGCTACTATCACGAATTCGCTTATATATGATCCCCTAACCTTAATTTTTTTCTTCTTAAGGGGCTGATTTGGATTAACTTGTTGAGAATGGCGTATAACTTACTTTTAATAAGATGCACAGGCCATAGCAACTGATCCACTTCCTTACTGGGATGAATGGCCTCTTCTGAAGCGAAAATCTTGTAAGTCACGCTTGACGGTCGCCATCTTGAGGAAAAAACCGCAAAGCCGCAAAGCCACTTCCGATTGATCTGGAATTGGTCTGTAGTGAGAGGGGGCATACAGAGAACTCCTGGGCCCCGGCGGGTAAGGAGGCGCTGCAGACACACAGGGAACGACAATGACCAGCAAAGCAGCTGGATAATTTCTGGCCAGCAGCCCAGCATCCAGGAGGCAAACCAAGGGGAGGAGGAGGAAGGTGGGTACAGTGAAGTGGGGTTGAGAAGGAGTGAAGGAAGGAAAAGGGTCTCCTCCACCAAAAATGAGACCTACCACCGGTAAAGTTATTTCAGCCTTTGCCCTGAAGCCTCTCCCCTTCCTTCCCTCCGCCCCCCGCGCCCCCATTCTTCTCCTCCCCCAGCTCGTAGCTCCAGGACTGAGCCCAGGGTCCATGAGCCCACAGTCCCCAGGCTCTGGGCCTAGGACGTCCAGGCGCGCGGTACTCCCGGCCACCCTCACACGGGTGAAGGGCCAGCCTCCCCTCAGGGGGATGCATGCCTCCTGCAGGGGACCCAGAGTCAACGCCAAGCAAAAAGCATACACTCCCGCGGCGCCCACTCTCCCGCTAGCCCGCAGCACTCCCGCGGCCCAGCTCATGGCCGCCCGAGGAAGAGGAAGAAAATGGAGGAAAGCGGAGGGAAAGCTGGTTGAAGCTCAGAGGAGGAAAACCTTTGGCTACTGAGGCTGCGTAAGGCGGCGCCCAGCCCGTGCGGACCTCGCGGGGGCCAAGCGCGCCAGGTGCAGGCGCGAGGCAAGGAGGCGAGCCCTGAGGCACTGCGCCTGCGCCTGTTGCAGGTTGCGGTTCCTGTGGCTGGCGGGTTTCAGAGAGGCTCCTTGGGCTCCAAGCGCACGAGGTGCAGCAGGCACACTGAACTAGAGGGACTCAGCTCTCAAACGGAGTGTTCCTTGCCCAGAGAGGCAGGGAACACCAGGGAGCCCAGCTAAATTTACTTCTAACGAAATCTTGTCTAGATGTATCGGATAAGGGCTTTTTGACTCTTGATTGGGAATTTTTCACCAGGGCTGTGGGAGAAAGGGATCCCAGGGCTACTGTTTACCACCCAAATACGAGCTGAAGCAGAAAAAGCATTTAATTTAAACCCTCTATGCAAAGGAGATTTTTAAATAAGATACAAAACCCTAAGAATTTGATCAGGGCAGTGCTAATTGATAACCATATATACAATTGAAAACCATTTCTACAACTCATTATTTATGAAGTCGTTAAATGTAGAATCTAATCAAATCCCCCTCTCATCCGTTAATTGGGGATGAACCAAGGTTTCCACTTCTCTTCTCCCACCACATTCTACCCAGTTAACTGTTTTCTTACTCATTTGTGAATCATAAAACATAATACACATCTGACAAATTCTCTTACAAAATGTAGAGCAGTGTTTCTCAGCCTTTTTTCATTATCTTTCCCTCAAGAGCTTCTTCAGACATTAACCCTAATCGTTCAGCTCCCTCACCTGCCCCCACAGCATGAGATTAAATATTATGGAGTGAGACTTTTGTCTGGTAGGGTTGAGCTTTGCAGAGCCAAACCCTTGATATATCAAAGATTTTTTTCACCAACCCCCCCAACCGAAGAACCAATTTTCACCCCCTTGGGGCAATATTGCTCCAGCTGAGAACACATGATGTACAGCACTTTTATTTCCTAGAATATTCCCTGTAGAAAGTATATTTTGAAGCTTTTTGATCTCTGCAAGGATCTCCTAAAATGAAGCTTTAATTTGGTGTAAGAGAGGAGCTTAAAACAAGGCAAAATCCACAGAAGACTCCCCTCCCCCATCCTAACTAAACTCTCATGACCATATTTTGTACATTCAAGGGAAAAGTTGAAAAAAAAGTAAAGACAACAAAATAATGGGAAACTAATTATGTTCAGTAATAGATGACTGAAATGAAAGCTATTAAATAGCAAGGATAACAGAGAGTGAACCGTAGCTCTCTGACCAAATGGGTTTGCCTCCACTAGTGCCATGTAGGTCCTCAGGGTCTGCGTATATGCCTTCTAATTTTTCCCACTGGTCCTGTCCTAGTCTAATTTGTAAATTACCTTGGTCCTGACTTTTTAGTTTTTGTTTCACTGTGTATTTCCTATAGCTGCCTTAAATTCTTTGTGGAATCAAGGAAATATATATTTTTGTATGAAGCACATGCACTCCTACTTTGGACACCAAGAGGGAGCTACCAATTGACTGTTACCAAGCATCCATCAATAACCAGTTAGATGAGGTACCCTAAATACTCACTGTGAAATACTTGAGGGCAGAAATGATGTCATACTGAACTCATAACCATAACACAGCAAGCATAGTAGTAGTTTGCTAAAAGAATAACCTAGAGGATGCTCTAAACTCCCTGTGTGGTATTTCAACAGAGGGACCAAATCAACTACTTGAGTTTATATTAATTGGCATAATACTTGCAGGGTTGGAGATATTTAATTTTTTTATACCACGAAGTTATATTTCTATTTTCCTTCTGATATACATTGTCTTAAAAATAAGTACTTAGTAAAAATTATATAAAAACACATAAAGTTAATGAAGCAATATAAAGTGAATATGCTGGTGCCCTAATGGAAGAAAGCACAAAATGAAATTTCAATACTAGAAATTTTGTTGTTTTATGAGAAGAATCGTAAGTTCTATATTAAATGGATTAGTATACATATTCTACCAAACCCGAAGACAACTTTTACATATATGACATACTTCGGAAGTATAACTTACATCTGTACAGGTTGAGTATCATTAGAATAGAGAAATAGAGAAATTCCTTTACCATTTCCTTTTTCTAGCCTTGAGAGGCTGGAGTTATGTCATAGGTCCAATGTTCTTTTATATTTTAAAGATCAGGTGAAAATACTTTCAAAATGTAAAATATACAGTCTACTATCTTCTGTTCTATAAAACATGGAACATTAAAAGGTTTTAAAATATCAGGTCTTTTTGGACATCCCGAAGTGTGTTTGCACTCTTCTTTAAAAGGGCCTCCTCCTCAGAATTCACAAGTTAACTTTCACAACATCTGAGACACCATTTTGGCCCAAGACACAAGGGATACTGAGAAAGATTTCTTCTTTTATTCCATATAAGCCCTAAAAGGCAAAATTAGGTTATTATTCAGTAACCTGATATGGAAAAGCAGCTATGCAAGACAGCTTCAGAATAAGAATATACAGAGAGACTATGGAGCTCAAGAATCATTCGGAGGGCAGCAGAGTGATCGTCAACAATACGAAGAGCATCCTAATGTCCTATGACCATGTAAGAACTTGTGTTTAATGACCTGAGGAATGTGCCAGATGCCTTCAAAGGGGCCAAAAAGGGCACTGTCTATTTTACCCCTTACCCTTGTCATATTTCTTTCTAAGCAGAAGAATGCCATGCAGTCTGGTGAAGGACTGTGAGATCAAGCAGGCTGTGTTTGGTGTAAAATAATCAAGAGAACAGTGAAGGCAGAAGCAGGAAGAGGCTGGGCAGGCTCTGCTTTGTATAATCTTTACATGAGGGGATGCCACTGAGTTTGGACAACAGATGCTAACAGGTGGCTTCTCAAGCTTCCAGAGGTGAAGCCTCCGGTGGAGCCTAAGGTTCCAGGTACTCAACATGCTCAGCAGGGTTTATGTAATTCCCCTGCCAGTCACCAATGGAATGTACTCCTGCCCTCCTGGCTACCACCTGGCTTCTATCCAGGACCTTCCATGATGGACAGGGCCATGGAATAGGTGCAGCCATGGCCACCACCCTATCCTAGGGCCATGGAACCTCCCATCAGCAGCCCTGATGTTCCCTCCACTCCTGCAGCTGAAGCCAAGGCTGTAGAGGCAGCTGCTAGAGCCTATTACAACCTGGGTAACCCACACAATGTCTACATGCCCACAAACCAGCCTCCACCTCCTCCCTGGAAGGTAAGAAGACCCAGTAGACCTCTCACACCTCTCTGCCCCCTACCACCCATTGCCTTTTCTTACCCCAGAATGTAGGGTTGGGGGAGGCAATGGGAAGGTCTTGTTCCTCCAGGTGTGCCTGTAAAGTTACCAGGAACCAGCGTTGAGAAAGGGAGAGGCTCCTTGACCCTGGAGTGGTGCCTCCCAGCTTCCCATAATAGTTCAGAGCCCACAGGCACTACTCAGCCAAGCTTCCCTCTCACCGTCTCTGGGGCTCTCCTCAGGAGCTCAGCGTTCCTGTTTTACTCTAGTGGCCCACAGAGGGACTCCCTATCCACCTTTTCCACTGCAGTCCAACTCCCTCATTTTGGTAGCCACTTTATACTCAACCTCCTGATCTCCATCAGAACAGCCACATGTCTTCTCCTCAGGGTCCCCTGCCAGGCTCTACTCACATTCACTCCACTCTGGTCCGTGCCTCGCCATGGAAGGCCACTGTCCCACCAGACTGTCAGCCCACATTCCCTTCCCAGCCACATTCCAGCTGCAGTCACACTTGCCTGCCCCCGCTTCCCTTTCCTGTCCTTGGTCATTCTGTTGCTCCCTCTGTGTAGCACAATACCTTTTAGAGCTTTAACATGAGCTGCCAGGGGTTGGGTGGCATCAGGAACAAGGCAGCGTGGCTGGGGCAAAAGCCCTCCTGCCTTCCGTGCTAGTGTTTCAGGAATTTGCTCTCTCTCCTTTCACTGTATCTCTTCCTGCTAGAAAGGGCTTCTTGGATTAGAACTGGAAATGTATGTCCATGCCATTATGCCATTTGGGGGCTGCTGGGTAGGCTGGAAACAAGGGCCCTGACCTCCAAGGCTGCCCTGGCCTAGCCCTGTGTACTGCCATGACCTGCTGCACCCCCTTAGCCTATCCTCTTCCCTTTAAGCGTCACGCCTGGTTGGCAGTATGACCCCTGGATGCACTGAAATTTGCTTCCTTTCCTCATAGACTGGCCGTGAAGTGAGGAAATGGTTATTTAAAGAGAATTCCCTATTTATCTGACAAAAAATCAAGTTACTATATTAATGTTAAATAAACTCTATTGGCAACTTTATTTGCTGAAAATGTGAATAAAAATGCAGTAACTGGGAAAAAAGATTAAGAGCATACAAATGATTTTGCTCTTAATGTCAAATGTTTAAGTATTTCCTATAAACTATAACTCATCCACTGATTTGTTCAGTAAAGACTATGAAATTCCCGTATTACTCAACCTCTTTTCAGGAGCATTCATTTGACACCTCCCTGACTCTTCTTCAGGAGCCCCCTGGGGGTAATTGCTTATTCTCCCACAGCCCTTTGTATCCTCAGAAGAGGAAGAGTGTAGAATCCACTGTATACCCCTCACTGTCTCTTCCAGATTATTAATCCCTTGCTCTTTTAAAAACAAAAACAATTCCCCCTATTTTTTGAGGCCCATCTTATTCAGCTCTTCTTTCCTTTCTAATGACCGTCTACAAACCTCTTGAGTATTCCATCTCATTCATAAAAGACTTTGACCCTAGCAATCTTTTCTCTCTATCCCAGTTTGTGCCATTATCCTTGGTGGCTTCATTGTCCATGTGGATAAACGAACCAATTCCCTTTCTTTCCAGTTTCTTGTCTGGTTTAGCTCATGGGACCTTCTCCCACCCCAAGTATCTTACTCTGAACCTTGTTATGAGGTTCCTCCATATCCAACTTATATTCCTTTCTTGTAACTCTTTTGCTACACCCTAAGACCCTTTGCCTATTTTAATTTTTATAAATATTTCTTAAATTCTTTATTACTCATTTTCTTTTTGTAATTTATTCATTTGTATGTAGATAACATTTAAGGGCAACGGTTTTGAATTTGACTGCGACCCTTTAGCAGAAGGTCAAACTCATTTTTAACAAGTATAGACACCAAAACTACCTACATCTCTATCTCTCTGTCTTCCTCTCTTCTCTCTCCCCCTTTAACACTCCACAAGTAAAACCCAAACCCAGATGAATTCAGTTATCTACTTTCTCCACTCCTGCACTCAGGTCCCTAGAGAAAACCGCACAACAAAGCTGATCTTTAACTTTTGTCAAAATTAATGCTTAGCTACCTCAAGCATCCACCTGACAGTAATTCTGCCTTTATTTTTTTGTCAAATTCTCTTTCTCACTGTCTACAAAGATGATTTCATATCTTCTCAAACACCTGACTTTTCTATACCTCCCTTGACTTTCAGTAGATGATTTTGTCTCTTTTCACTAAAAAGATACAAGTCATCAGATGCTTCCAATGCCAAACTTACAAACCTGTATGATTCACTACCTGTCTTCTCTTTGTTATCCCCTATTAAAAAAGAGAGTTGTCCCTCCTCCTTTCTAGGACTAATACCTTCACCAATGCTCTGGATCCCACCCTCTCTGCTTATTACTTCTATCTTCAATATCTTCTTTACATCTTATCTTTTAAACAACAACAAAAAAACCTGCCTTGCCCTGGTTTTCCTCTCCAGTTACTGCTCTCTCTCCTTAATTTCACAGCCACTTACCTCAGAAGAGCTGTTTATACTGGCTTTAATTTCTCCAGTCTACTTAAAAGGTTCTCAGCTGGAGGTGATTTTGCCTTACCAAACGTTCCCAAGGGACATTTGGTAATGTCTGGAGACATTTTTTTTTTAACATCTTTATTGCAGTATAACTGTGGAGACATTTTTGATTGTCAAAACTGGTATGCTACTGGCATCTAATGAATAGAGGCCCGGGATGCTGCTAACATCCCACAATGCACAGGACAGCCCCAATAATGAAGAATTATCCAGCCCAAAATCAACAGTGCCGAAGTTAAGAAAACCCTGGTGTACTCCAATCAGAATTTTTCATTTCTATTACTTCATTAAACACCTGCTGAGGTTGTCAGTGGCCTCTGTTACTCTACCTTCCTGGCATTTTAACCCTCATTTTATATGACTTCACATCAATCAAGAACAGAAAACCAATCCTTTCATCTTTAAGGCATCCTCCTTTCACTTGGTTCCCATGATTCCATGTTCTCTTGGTTTTTAACTCTGGCCACCACTTAGTCACCTTCATGGACTCACACTATAAACTCTGCTGTTAATACTGAAATTCCTCAAGACTCAATCTGTCTTCTCACTTTATACTCTCTCCTTAGGCAAGCTCGTTGAAATTCATGGTTTCGGCTACCATGTGTAAGGGATATCTACTGTCTTTGCCTGTCTAGTATCTCTTTCTCTCTCTCTCTTTTTTTTTTTTTCTTAATGTTGACAGAACCTCTCTTTTCCTTTCAGGAACTGCCTCTCTCTGAACTGACAAGTATCACAGGAATGGACAAGTGATCCCAGAAAGGCCAATTATCAAGAAATTAATATGGGTAAAGGGAGAGGCAGGGTTCTGATACTATAGGCTCTAAGCCTGCAGACGCTGAGGGCCATCTTTGTTGCCCCATGGAAAAAGCCCACATGAGCTTGAAGCCAATAAGAGTGAAAAGATGAGTCAAGATTGTGGAGAGAAAAGGTAGCTCTAATGATATAGTTTGAGCATGTGGTTCGGGCCTCCTTGGCATTTTGGTTACATGAGCCAATATATCTTCTTTTTATTAAGTTAGTTTGGGTTGGCTTCTGTGGCTTTTAACTAAGAGCCCTGATATACACTTTTTATGTTGATGATGCTCATATTTATAACTCCAACCCCAAACTCTTATGAATTCCAGAAGCTTGTACCCAACTGACTATTTCCTCTGAGATACTGCAAAGGCACCTCAAATTCAATTTCTCCATAACTACAAACATGATCTTCAAACCTGATTCTCTTTGAATATGCCTTTCCTCAGTGGGTTATATAACCATTTATCTAACTGTGCAAAACAGAAACCTAAGAATGACCTTTATCTCCCTTATTTCCCGCTTCATTCCATTATCAAGACCTATGAATTTTACCTCTTAAATATAGTATAACTCAAATTTGCCACCTTCTCTTCATCTCTACTACTACCATCCTCTCTGTTCCAAGCTAATGCATATCCTCTTCCCAAGTTTACCCACCTCTACTCTTGTCCCCTTCAAATCTGTCCCATCCATCACAGCCCCAGGAATCTTTTTAACAAAAAAAAATTGTAAAACCAGTCCCTTTCTTAAGTTCCATTGGTGGCTTTCCATAGCTCTTATGGTAAGGACCCAAACCCCTTTATAAGACTTTCAGTGGCCTGACCCTGCTTACTTCCTCCAGCCTTATCATGTACTTCCCTTTGCTCCCTTTGCTCTGTGCATTTCAACCACGGACCTTTTTTGTTTTTTCCAGATCCTCAAGTGCTCTCTACTTATATCTACCTCAGGTCCCCTACACATGTGTCCCCTCTGCTTGGAATATTAGTCCAGCCTTGCAAATTAACGTCTACTCATTATTCAGATTAGGTCATTTTACTTCCTTAGGAAATCTTCCCTAACCACCACAAACGCCCCCTCCGCAGAGTAAATTCTCTTCTTGAATACTCTAAGAACTTCGTAGTTTGTCATCATAGCACTTAACACAATGTGTTATTATATATTTGCAATTGTTTTATTAAGTTCCTATCTTTCATTAAACTCTATGAGGTCAGGGCCTCTATTTTGTTCACCAACATATTCTCAAAATTTTGTATAATGCCTGGCACATAGTAAAGACTCAGCAATATTTAAATAAAGATGATAAGTGAAGATTCTATTTAAGCCTACCTTAACCATAGTGGAAACTGGATGCATTCTCCTGAGATTTTTCAAAATTGATCTTACCAGATCTGTCACAGACAGTCCAACAGCCCAAGAGGTATACCCCTTCAGCTTGATAATCTCATAGGCACTACAGTTGTGGAAAGTAAGAAAATCAAATTCATGAGAAATTGATTCAGAGAGAACATAATGTTTTTCAAGCATCTGTTCTGAAGCAATCTACATGTCAACACTACTCTTAAAATTTTCTCAGAGATGTCGTCTTGAAATTATTTATGAATAGGCAGTAAAAATTTCTATATTATTCTCATAAACTTCATTATTCACTTCAAATAATAATTCACCCTTCATTCATCATAAAGGTGGAATATTAGGTCATTGTGTCACTCAAAATGAAACTTTTAGTTTTAAATTTTTTCTTAAATGTCCAAACATAGAATCTGATCACCTTGAAAGTTGGCATATACATCTTGCTGACCACATAATATTGTTACTAAGGTGCCAGTGTAAATTTAAACTTTATATAATTGTAAGCCAAGTTACACATTTTTCCCAAGAATTATTATTAAATCAACAACATACTGAAATATGGGGAAATGTTCATAATACATTTTCAAAGGAAAATAGCATAATCCTAAACATTATGTAATTTCTTATCTCAGCCTTGTAAAAAACATAATGCATTTTTATAGGAACTTTAGAATCATATCAATCCACCAAATTATTAATAGTGATTATTTTTGAGTGACAGGCTTACAGGTGAGATTATCTTCTTTTTTTAAGTTAATTAATTAATTAATATTTTGGCTTCATTGAGTCTTCGTTGCTGCATGCGGGCTTTCTCTAGTTATGGCGAGCGGGGGCTGCTCTTCATTGTGGGCTTCTTATTGCAGTGGCTTCTCATTGCAGAGCATAGGCTCTAGGCACACGGGCTTCAGTAGTTGTGGCATGCAGGCTCAGCAGTTGTGGCTTGCGGGCTCTAGAGCACAGGCTCAGTAGTTGTGGCGCATGGGCTTAGTTGCTCTGCGCCATGTGGGATCTTCCCGGACTAGGGCTCAAACCCATGTTCCCTGCCTTGGCAGGCGGATTCTTTTTTTTTTTTACAATTTTTTTTTTTTTTTTTTTTTTTCGCGGTATGCGGGCCTCTCACTGTTGTGGCCTCTCCCATTGCGGAGCACAGGCTCCGGACGCGCAGGCCCAGCGGCCATGGCTCACGGGCCCAGCCGCTCCGTGGCATGCGGGATCCTCCCGGACCGGGGCACGAACCGGTATCCCCTGCATTGGCAGGCGGACTCTCAACCACTGCGCCACAAGGGAAGCCCGGCAGGCGGATTCTTAACCACTGCACCACCAGGGAAGCCCCAGGGTGACATTATCTTCTTTATGCTTATGAATTTTCTTATTTTCTACAATAAATATGTATTTTATTTTTGCATTGCCACCAACAGCGATCTCGGGTTTGGACTGACAGTAAAACTCAAAGGACAAAGAAGTTTTAACCTAGCTCTTATATAATTTTGAGAAAAGGATCCAGGACAAGAAACACAGAATGTACAGTATCGTTATTTGTATCAGATGGTCTTGCAACTACCTAGGCACAGTTTCAAGGCCCCAGGACTGCACACAACACACTCGGTAGCAAATTACACTGATGTGTAAATGGACAAGCTCAACACAGGAAAGCTGGGCCTGCACTACACTTATTGTGGTGTCCTGTGATTTGACTATCAATCCAAAACCAGGGGCACGACTAGAGGGCATGAGGATTGATGTCAAAATTAAAATTAACTTTCAGATCCTCAATATAACCAAGACTCTGTGGGGTAAGTAAAAAGAAAGGAAGGAAAGTTTTGCCTAGAGATTGATTGACTAGTGGTGTAGGAGCTGAAGAAAGCTTTGCAGTAGATAAGTGGGACAAATCTTACCAGTAGAATCTGGATGACAGGTTTACGCTCTCAGGAATTAACAAAATGTCTTGAGAAAGAGAAGAGGGTTGAGAAGAAAATGGCTAAAAACATACTCCTTTAGTTGCTATTAACCATCCTAATGAAATTAAAACTGCTGGTGTAAAAGGGAGGGTAGAGAACAAGCAGTTTCAAGGCTGGTATTTTAAGACAAAGACTGACCCATGCTGTAAACTAAATGCTCTATTCAGAACCTGGAAAGACATCCTATTAAATCATGATGTCACTCCCCTGCAATTGTTAGTTAGGCACTGGAAAATCAGAGGCTATAATATAAAAGAGTTGAGTCATTTTTAGATAAGTACTAGCAGTATCCTGAGGATTCTTTGTAACTATAGATCCTCTGCTAAATGAACAAGGGGCAAATAATTTAATGCTGGGCACTGCATTGTTGAGAGGACTAACTGGAATGAGTACTGATCTGTAATGTGTTGCAGTGTTTGGTATTCAAATCATACAGGACTACAGTGGAAAATGTGATCTTAATCACTATTCCCTTATAGCAGTAGTGTTTCAAATGAAAAAGAAACTAGCAGTCCCTGTAGTACAATTATCTGGGATTGGGCAGACAAAAGCCTAACACTGTGACCTCCCTATAAAGATGGGCTACTCCATGACATCTGGAAACCAGTATTGGCTAAAACATGTTCCTTTGTGGCTGGGTTATAACGGAGCCTCCAGATCAGTTAGATTCCTGCATTTACTGGGAAATGGCCTCTGGTGGTCCCTGTAACTGGAAATATATGATACAATATATGGGTAAGGGACAGTTTTGTTAAGATATGAAATGATACTGTAATATTAACATATGTTTCATTTGCTAGGCATTAATTTAATCTCTTATCCAAAGCTATGTGGCATAACAAAGGTTTGTAGGTCCCTTAAGGAAATTTAAGAAAATGAAACATACCAATAAAAATTATCACAGTGAAAAGATATTTTGGGATATTGACCTGAAACTTCCAATTGATGTGGAAATAGTTTGACTAGAAGAAGAAATAAATTTGCTTTAGAGAAACTGAACACACATATGCATCTATCAATAACTTTAATAAGGTACAAGTGATAGTAAATAAAAGGGCAAAATAAGATAGTCCAATTAGTTAAGAATTACCAAAACATCTGGTGAGGGATTCTGGTTACCTATTGGATCTTATAGATCCTGGTAATTATAGGTGTATACAAGCTTGTTTTTTTTCTATGTGTAAAATATTAGGACATGTTTGTCACAGGAATTATGAAGGATATATGATACAAAGATAATCACCCAGGTCATGGGTGAATAGTTAACAGCAGGTATGGACCCTTTCCAAAAAGGCAGGAGTATCTGGGAAGATGACTTTGAGTTTGCTTTTTCACAAAAAAGTTTTCTAGGTTTAAAAATCTAGTTAAATACCGGAGGATTCTAGGAAGGTGAAGAAGTAGGAAGCACCAGGAATCTATCTCCCCAACTAGACAATAACTGCACTGCCAGAATCTGTCTGATATAACTTTTGGTGGAACTCTGGAGTCTTCTGAAAGCTTGAAATTTCCAGGGGAAGGTTTGTATGTTAAACTGTGGTTAGTTTCAGCCAATTTCAGCCCTTAGCAGAGTAGCAGGGCTGTTTACATGTACCGAAAGCAGTTTGTGCACAGCCTGTGAAAAGCACCCTTTCCTCCAAATATCAGAGATCTGTTCTCTAATGACTGATTACTGCTTCTGATGACAGAGGGGTAGACAAAGAGGGCAAAGCCATTGTTGTTGCACCTCCCCACTACTGTTGCAAGCCTCTCCCCCTCTGGCTAAAGTAACCTCCAAGGAATGTAAAGGGCAGGCACCCTTTCCCCCTTCCCTTAATATTTCTTTTTCCCCTCATGGGAGCCAGACATTAAATACCAGAACATACAAAAGCAGTGGCATATTTGGGGGAAATAAGAAAGTAACCACGTATGCCCAGGGAAAAGCACAGGCCTAGAAACAACCTCAAAGACCTTAAAAGTACACCTCAGGTTGGTCCTTGGCACAGAAACAGCCTTCAGCAATCAAAAAACAAAAGCAATAACAACAAAAACCCACCAAACCCTGGGGAAGGGATAGAATCTGATAAAGTCGTCATACATTACTAGATTCAAACATCCAGTTTTCAACAACAGCAACAACAACAAAAGATCACAAGGCATACAAAGAAATATAAAAGTATGGCCCATTCAAAGGAAAAAATGAATCAACAGAAACTGTCCCTGGGGAAAAAAAAAACTCATGGCAGATATACTAGACAAAGACTTTAAAACAACTGTCTTAAAGATACTCAAAGAACTAAAGGAAGAGGTAGAGAAAGTCAAGAAAATGATGAGTGAACAAAATGGAAATATCAATAAAGAAATATAAAACCTAAAAAGAACCCCCACCCCCAAAATTCTAGAGCTGAAAAGCACAATAACTGAAATGAAAAAAATCACTAGATAGACTAAGAAGCAGATTTGAGCAGGCAGAGGACAGAATCAGCAAACTTGAAGACAGGACAATGGAAATTACTGACTCAGGAACAGAAAGAAAAAAGACTGAAGAAAAGTGAAAAACAAGATCATCAGCAGATTTCTCACCAGAAACTTTGGAGGCCAGAAGGTACTGGGAAGATATATTTAAAGGGATAAAAAGAAAACAACTGTCAACCAAGAATCATATCTTATACCGGCAAAACTGTTCTTCAAAAGTGAGGGAAAAATTAAGACTTTGCCAAAGAAACTAAAGCTGAGGGAGTTCATCACCACTAGACCAGTCCTGCAAGAAATACTCAAGGCAGTCCTGCAGGATGAAATAAACAATAACTTGAAGCCATGTGAAAAAATAAAGATCTCAATAAAGGTAAATGCATGGGCAGTTATAAAAGCTAGTAATATTGTAACAATGGTTTACACTTACACTTTTTATTTTCTGCATAATTTAGGAGACTAATACATTAAAAAAATTAGTCTAAAAGCTAGTATTACTGTGACTTTGGTATGTAACTCCCATTTTCAAATTTAAGAAACAATTGCATTTAAAAGAATTATTAGTTTATATTTTGGGGCAAACAGTGTGCAAAGATGCAATTTTGTGACATCAACAATCAAAAGGGGTGAGGATAGAACTATGAAGAAGCAGAGGTTTTGTATGTTATTGAAGTTAAGCTGGTAGAAATTCAAATAAGAGTATTATAACTTTAGGGCGCTAAAGGTAATCCCCCATGGCAACCAAAATGAAAATAGCTATAATAGCTATAGGATATATACAAAAGAAAATGAGACAGGAATTTAAATATTTCACTACAAAAAACAAACACAAAAGAAGACAGTAATGCAGGAAATGAGAAACAAGAAGCTCTAAAGCATATAGAAAACAAATAGCACAATGACAGAAGCCCCCATTATCAGTAATTACTTTAAATGTAAACAAATTACACTCTACAATCAAAAGAGACTGACATAATGGATCAAAACACATAAGCCAAGTACATGCTGTCAACATGAAACTTACTTTAAAGCCAAAGACACAAATAGATTAAAAGTGACAGAATGGAAAAAGATATTTTATGCAAATAGTAACCAGTTATCTGACTAATGTCAGATAAAATAGACTTCAAATCAAAAAAGTTTACAATAGGCAAAGAAGGACATTACATACTAATTAGAGGTTCAATAAAGAAAATGAAAGGAAATAAAACTAATTATAAACATGTATGCATCTAATAGCAGACCATCAAAATACATGAAGCAAAAACTGACAAAACTGAAGGGAGAAATAAGACAGTTCTACAATAATAATTGAAGACTTCAATACCCAACTTTCAATAATGGATAGATCAATCAAACAGAAGGTAAGTAAGGAAATAGAGAATTCAACACCACAGACCAACTAGATCTAACAGACAAATGGAACACTTTACCCAACAATAACAGCATCTACATTCTCCTCAAGTGCACATGGGATATTTTCGAGAATAAACCATACATTATGCCACAAATTAAGTCTCAATAGATTTAAAAAGACAGGCATCATACAAAGTATATTCTCTGACACAACGAGGTGAATTTAGAAATCAATAACAGAAGTAACACTGGAAAATTCACAAATCTGTGGAAATTAAAAAGCACACTCTATAACAACCTAATGGATCAAAGAAGAAAGCACAATGGAAATTAGGAAATACTTAGAGATGAATGAAAATGAAAACATAACATAAAACTTATTGGTCAGAGAGAAAGCAGTGCTAAAGGGTAAACTTATAGCCATACATGCTTACATTAAAAAACACAAAAGATGTCAATCTAACATTACAACTTAAGGAACTAGAAAAAAAAGAACAAATTAAACCCAAATCTAGCAAATGGAAGTAAATAATGAAGACCAGAAATAACAAAATAGAGAATGGAAAAACAATAGAAAAAAATCAATGGTTCTTTGAAAAGATCAACAAATTGACAACTTTTAGCTAGATGAATTAAGAAAAAAGAGAGAAGACTCAAATTACTAAAATCAGAAATGAAAGTGGAGCCATTATTACTGAGTCTAAGCATTACCCATTTACCAAGGCCAGACAAAGTCACTATAAGAAAAAAACTAGAGGCGGAGGCACCACACGGGCCCGGGCAAGCTTCTGGGTTGGAGCCGTATGCCACGGCCTAGCATGTCGGAAACGGATGAGGAGCAGCCCATGGAGACAATGGGCGCCACCGACAGCGGACACGAGGCCACCACTGAAGGCAAGTCGCCAGCCGGCACTGGGGTCACAGTGGGTGCTGAAGGCGGAAGCACGGCGCCCCAGGCTGGCAACCAGAACGGCACGGAGGGCTACTAGATAAACGTCAGCAAGAACAAGGAGGATGCAGGAAAACTGTTCACTGGTGGCCTGAGCTGGGATACCAGCAAAAAGGACCTAAAGGACTATTTTACCAAATCTGGAGAGGTCGTTGACTGTACAATAAAAATGGATCAAAAAAAAAATGGATCCCAGGGCTTCCCTGGTGGCACAGTGGTTGAGTCTGCCTGCCGATGCAGGGGACAGGGGTTCATGCCCCGGTCCGGGAAGATCCCACATGCCGCGGAGCGGCTGGACCCGTGAGCCATGGCCGCTGAGCCTGCGCGTCCGGAGCCTGTGCTCCGCAATGGGAGAGGCCACAACAGTGAAAGGCCCATGTACCGCAAAAAAAACAAAAACAAAAACAAAAACATACCAAGTATCTTTTCCAAACACAAGATTACAAAACTAGAAATTAACAGGAGGAAAACTGGAAAGTTGAAAAATATATGGAAATTAAACAACACACACCTGAACAACCAAAGAGTCAAAGAAGAAATCAAAAGGGAAATTTAAAAATATCTTGAAACAATGAAAATGGAAACACAACATACGAAAACTTACGGGATGAAGCAAGAGCAGTTTGTAGAGAGCAAAGTCTATACAGCATGAAATGCCTACATTAAGAAAAAAGAAAGACCTCAAATAAACAACCTCAAGGAGCCAGTAATAGAAGAACAAACCAAGTCCAAAGTTAGCAGAAGGAAGGAAATAACAAAGATCAGAGTGGAGATAAATTAAACAGAGACTAAAAGGACAATAGAAAAGGTCAATGGAACTAACACCTGGTTTTTTGGAAAGTTAAAATTGACAAACTAGACTAAGGAAAAAAGAGCGAAGACTCAAATAAAATTAGAAATGAAAACAGAGACCTTACGACTGATACCACACAAATACAAAGGATCATGACACTACTATGAACAATTATATGCCAACAAATTGGATACCCTAGAGGAAATGGATAAATTCCTAGAAACATAAACCTACCAACACTACATAATGAAGAAATAGAATAAATGAACAGACCAATAATGAGTAAAGAGATTGAATCAGTAATCAAAAATCTCCCAACAAAGAGAAGTCCAGGACCAGATGGCTTCCCTGGTGAATCTACCAAACATTTAAAGAATTAATGCCAATCCTTCTCAAACTCTTCCCCAAAATTGAAGAGTAGGGAAAACTCCCACACTCATTTTATGAGACCAACATTGCTCTAATACCAAAACCAGATAAGGCTGCTACAGGAAAACTACAGGCCAACTTCCCTGATGAATACAGATGCAAAAATTCTCAATAAAATATTAGCAAACCAAATTCAACAATATATTGAAAGGATCATAAATCATGATCAAGTGGGATTTATCCCTGGGATGTAAGGATGTTTTAACATATGCAAATCAATAAATGTGATATACCACATTAACAATAAAAATAAAAATTTTATTATCATCACAATAGATGCAGAAAAAGCAATGACCAAAAGTCAATATCTGTTCATGTCAATATCACATCAACAAAGTGGGTAGAGAAGGAATGTACCTAAACATAATAAAAGCCATATATAACAAGCCCACAACTAACATACTCCAAGGTGAAAACCTGAAAGCTGTTCCTCTAAGATCAGCAACAAGACAAGTGTTCCCACTCTCACCACTCCTATTCAACACAGTACTGAAAAGTCCTAGCCAGAGCGATAAGGCAGGAGCCAAAATGAAAAGGTATCCAAAGTAGAATAAAAGAGGTAAAACTGTCTCTGATAACAGATGATATGACCTTATTTATAGAAAATCCTAAAGACCCCACCAAAAACTAATAGAACTCATCAGTACATTTAGTGAAGTTTCAGGATATAAAATACAGAAATCAGTTGTGTTTCTATACACTAACAACAAATTACCTGAAAAATAAATGAAGAAAACAATCCCATTCACAATAATAGCAAAAACAATAGATACTTAGGAATAAATTTAATCAAAGAGATTAAATATCTGCACACTCAAAACTATAAGACTTTGATGCAAAAAAATGAAGCAGACACAAATAAATGGAAAAATATCCCATGTTCATGGATTGGAAGTAGTAATATTGTTAAAATGTTCACACTATCCAAAGCATTCCATAGATTCAATGCAATCTAAAATACCAATGGCATCTTTCACAGAAATATAAAAAACAATCCTAAAATTCATATGGGGCCACAAAAGACCCCAAATAGCCAAAGCAATCCTGAGAAAGAAGAAAAAAGTTAGAGGCATCACACTGCCTGATTTCAAACTATATTACAAAGCTATAGTAATCAAAGCAGTATAGTACTGGAATAAAAACAGACATATAGACCAATGAAACAGAATCGAGAGCCTAGAAATAAGCCCTTGCAGATACTGTCAACGGATATTTGACAAGGGAGCCAAGAATACTTAGTGGAAAAATACAGTCTTTACAATGAATGGTGTTGGGAAACTGAATAATCACATGCAGAGGAATGAAACTGGACCCATATCTTATGCTGCTCACAAAAATCAACTCAAAATGGATTAAAGCTTTAAACAGAAGCCTGAAAGTGTAAAACTCCTAGAAGAAAATGTAGGGGAAAAACTCCTTGACATTGGTCTTGGCAATGATTTTTTTGGATATGACACCAAAAGCACAAGCAACAAAAGCAAAATAAATGACTGGGACTACATCAAACAAAAAAAAAATATTTGCAAACCATGTATCTTATAAGGGGTTAATATTCAAAACATCTAAGGAACTCATACAACTCAATACCAAAAATTCCGATTTAAAAATGGGCAGAGGGGGCTTCCCTGGTGGTGCAGTGGTTGAGAGTCCGCCTGCCGATGCAGGGGACACGGGTTCGTGCCCTGGTCTGGGAAGATCCCACATGCCGCGGAGCGGCTGGGCCCGTGAGCCATGGCCGCTGAGCCTGCGCGTCCGGAGCCTGTGCTCCGCAACGGGAGAGGCCACAACAGTGAGAGGCCCGCATACCGAAAAAAAAAAAAAAGGGCAGAGGAACCAAACAGACATTTTTCCAAAGAAAACATACAAATGGTTAACAGGTGCATGAAAAGATGCTCAACTTCACTAATCATCTGGGAAATACAAATGAAAACCACAGTGAGATATCACCTGACACCTGTTAGAATGGCTATCACCAAGAGGACACATGTTGGCGAGGAGGTGAAGAAAAGGGAACACTCGTGCACTGCCTGTGGGAATGTAAATTGCTACAGCCACTATGGAAAACAGTATGGAGGTTCCTCAAAATAATTAAAAATAGAACTACCATATGACGTAGAAATCCCACTTTGGGGCATATATCCACAGGAAATGAAATCAGTATCTCAAAGAGATACCAGCACTCCCATATTCACTTCAGCATTATTCACAATAGCCAAGATATGAAAACAACCTCAATGTCCATCTACAGATAAATGTCTAAAGAAGATGTGGTATATAGATATACAATGGAATATTCAGCTACAAAAAAGAAGGAAATTTTGCCATTTGTGACATAGATGGACCTTGAAGGCCTTATGCTAAGTGAAATAAGTCTGACAGAGAAAAAAAATTACTGTATGATATCACATATGTGGAAACTAAAAAAGCCAGACTCATAGAAAGAGAGAATAGAATGGTGGTTGCCAGAGGCTAGGGGAAAGGAGAAATGGGGAGATGTTGGTCAAATGATATAAACTTCCAGATGTAAGACGAATAAGTTCTGAGCATCTAATGTTGGCTATAGTTAACACTACTGTATTTTATATATATACTTGAAAGTTGCTAAGAGGGTAAATCTTCTCTTAGTGAATCTTCTCTCTCCTTTCTTTTGTGGTGTTCCCACCACAAATAACCACGTTATATGCATTAAACTTACATGTTATATGTCAATTATATATCAGTAAAGCTGGGAAAAAAGTATTGTGTATTTGGATGGGCGCGGTTTATTGTCATAAATTTACCTAAATGACATTGTTTTAAAAAGAAAAAAAAAGGAATGGTATGGAAATATCATCCTTATGCAGTTAAACGGAGTAGAAGGGACTCACCTGGATTTGAAACAATAAGCATCTTACAGTCAGGACTATTTTGGACTATGGCAGGAATGATTGATTTCATGATATTCACATTACATTGGACCAGGTCAAGGCGACTTTCTCCTTCCTGCTGCCGTGCACCTGCTGTGACAATAACTAATTTGGAATTTGCAGATATACTGTAATCTAAAGAAGGAAACAAAAGAAACTATTTGGTCAAGACTGCCATAATCACTGTGCTTTAATTCTTTAAAAATCTATTGTATGATGATGGTATTAAAGTACTACCTTCATGTCTGGCATTTGCAGATGAACAGATTTTCCATATAGTAATGTTATCTTGTATAATCTAAAGGAAATTTTGTTACTATGATTTACCAATGTTCACATGGCTTTTTTAAAAGAAAATAATAACAGAACCTACCATGGCTTTTAGCCCACATTCTCAGTTGTTATTAAGGCCTGAGGCACTGCAAGTCAGCTCTCTGGATTTTTAGAAATACCATATGAATCAGAAGCTTAGAACTCTGAGAATTTATGTGTGTTTCATGATTCGAAGAGTGAGAATGTATTTACTTACATTATTTACTTAAAATTATTATTATAACTTGTTTATGTATTTGAGATCATAAACAAGTTCTTGATTCACACAAGAAAATTAATTACCTTCTAAATCTGATGACCAGTTGTAAAATGTTTCACCTATTAAACCCAATGACAGGGGCTTTCTTGGTGGCGCAGTGGTTGAGAATCTGCCTGCCAATGCAGGGGACACGGGTTCAAGCCCTGGTCCGGAAAGATCCCACATGCTGCGGAACAACTAAGCCTGTGCGCCACAACTACTGAGCCTGCGCTCTAGAACCCGCGAGCCACAACTACTGAGGCCCGTGCACCTAGAGCCCGTGCTCCACAACAAGAGAAGCCACCACAATGAGAAGCCCACGCACCACAACGAAGAGTAGCCCACACTCACTGAAACTAGAGAAAGCCCGCGCGCAGCAACGAAGACCCAACGCAGCCAAAACTTTTAAAAAATAATTAAAAAAAAAACAACAACAACAATATGTTACAATGCTCACTATCCCATACTGGACTTTTTAAAAACTATCATATACTTAGAAGTTATTTTCTATTTGGATGTCAAAAACTAAATTAGCTAAAATCTCTATATGCCATCTCCATTTTAAAAAAACTTATTTTTATGCTCTTTTGAAAAGGAAATTTGCTTGATTTTAAACATACTATTGCATCTCTATGATCATTCTTATATCTTTCTAATCCAATTTATAAACCGTAAACATTTGAATGGTTTTCCTGCCCCAGTAAAGATTTTAATTAGAAAGACAAACTTAGAGAATTTCATTTCTTAGGCTGGCAAGTTTCACATTAATCTAAGAGATTATCTTTCCCTTGTATCAAATAAAAGATCTACACAGGGCTTCCCTGGTGGCGCAGTGGTTGAGAGTCCGCCTGCCGATGCAGGGAACACGGGTTCGTGCCCCGGTCTGGGAAGATCCCACGTGCCGCGGAGCGGCTGGGCCCATGAGCCATGGCCGCTGAGCCTGCGCGTCCGGAGCCTGTGCTCCCCAACGGGAGAGACCACAACAGTGAGAGGCCCGCTTACCGCAAGAAAAAAAAAAAAAAAAAAGATCTACAGGAGGAAGTTCTCTTCTCTCTCTGCATACATAGTCTACTCACTCTTGCTCAAAGACCTTGCTTGACATCATCTTCCATAAAGTCTTATCTAACCACAGAAATCTAAAGTAATCTCTCAACCTCTGTGTCTCTCTCTGTAACTCTCTATCCCAGCCCCTCGTTTTCTCCCTCCTCCCCCCTCGACTTTTAGAGAATAAACTGGCAAAAAGCCTCGCAACTTCTCCAGAATCATCTCGCCATAGCTCAGATCAACTATTTGAAATATTATGTCCGACAACTTCAATTAAAGTGTATACCAGAGTAAGATATCGAGTCTTTTCACAATCTGCCAACAAGTTAACTTACTAGCTTTGTGTCTTATTTTTATTTCAGATTTTCCAGGTACCCTGATTCTGTTAATGCCATCATCTCCTTACCTGTTATTTATTTTCCTTTCTAAATATAACTCAGTCCTCCCAGAGACAGCAAACCATAGTGGTCTGGAGCAAAGGCTTCTTCAAATACCAATTCCTCTGCCAGGCATCCCCTAATTATATCATTCATAAATACTACTCTGGCTTCACTGAATTTTTATAGCACTTACTGCCTATAATTCTCACATAGTCCTTATTTATAGTGCCTTATGTTATCTTCCTGTGGTTATGTTGTATTTATACCCCTAACTTGATCATTAGATCCATAATAACAGATTCTAGTCTCATACTACCTTAAAACCTTAAAAAGGTTTACTACCTATTCATATTCAAATAACATATTAAGTTTTATCTGTTTTGAATCATAAGGTATGTATTACTTTAGATAAATATCTGACATTTATCCATGTTAATGTGTGTCCCTCTAGTTCATTCACTTTCATTGCTGTGTAATATTACAGTGCATAATTGATCAACTTAGTATTGTCATACAATGAATTATTTCCAGTTTGGGGCTACTACAAATGACAACACTATACATCCTTGTACAAGTATCTTAGTGCACATGTACACAAATTTCTCTTGGGAATATACCTAGGAGTGCAATTTCTAGGTTTGGGATATGTTCATGTTCAACTTCACCAGGTAATGACAACTTAAAAAAAAACATAGTTTTACTATAATACATTTCTACACGTCATGCATGAGAAAACCTATTGTTCCACATCCTGACAAACAGTATTATCACACTTTTGCCAATCTAATAGGTGTGTAATGGTATATTGATATACTTTTTATTTTCTTGGTTACTAATGAGATTGTCTTTTCCTATATTTATAGGCAATTCGAGTTTCTTCTTTTGTGAAATGTTCAAGTCTTTTCCTATTTTTCTGTTGGGCTACCTATATTTATCTTATTTATTACACAAGTACTTTTAGTCTGAACACAATTCCTTTGCCAGTTGTTTATGTTGCAAATGTTTTCTCTCAGTTTACACTTTGTCTCTTCACTCTTTTAGTGCCTTTTTAAGAACATAAACACTACACTTTATACTCTTTCCTTTACTGTTTATGCTTTTTGTGTCCTTGTGTTTAATAAATTCTTCCCTATCCTGATGTCATAAAGATATTCTATGTTATCTTCTAAACAGAAGCTTTGAAGTTTTGCCTTTCATATTTTTGGTCTTTAACCAATCTGGAATTGTGTGTGTTATCAAGAAACGGTTCAGAGGACTTCCCTGGTGGTCCAGTGGCTAAGACTCTGTGCTCCCAATGCAGGGGACCCAGGTTCGAGCTCTGGTCAGGGCACTAGATCCCACATGCCGCAACTAAAGATCCTGCATGCCGCAACGAAGATCCGTTGCAGCCAAATAAATTTAAAATTTTTTTTTTTTTTTAAAAAGGAAAGGGTTCAATTTTATTTCTTTCCATAAAAACAACTATTGCCTAAGAAAAAGAATTTATAAGTCTGCAAATTTCCCATTGATCTACAATATGATCAGTGTTATATAACAATCTTTTGTTTGTCTCTGCACTTAATTAGTGTAGCTTTGTAAAAAGTCTTGATACCTGGTAAAGCAAGTTCTCACCACCTTGTTCTTTTTCAAGAGTATTCTTGACTGCGCAGCCCAGGCTGTTGCCATGGTGAAGGTGAGCAAAGGCTGCAGCAGCTCTTCAAGGGTGGGCACTTTCCCATCCACTGGAGCTCTGTTCCTTTTAAGATTTACCTGGGATTTGAGAAGAATGCCTGAATCTACTGTTTTGAACCTGCTTTGGGGATAAAGGACTATTTGGTCATCTGGATTTGGAAGCGATCAATGGACAGGAAGAGCATGGAAGGTGTGCACTCTGCCTGGGAGGTGAAATGGAACATCTTTCAGACATTTACCAGTTGGATGGCACAGGGTTCTCACTGCACAGCTGCATCTGTGGCAGAGTGGAACCTCTACTGACTTATTTATGATAGACTGTATCAAAATAAGTGTTTTTAACAATGTTTTAAAAAAGTATCTTGTCTATTCTTGGACCTTTGAATCTTTGAATGAATTTTAGAATTAGTTTATTATGTACAACAACAACAACAATAAAACTTGTTGGGTTTTGACTGTGATTGCATATAATCTATAATCAATATGGGAAGAACAGACATCTTACAATATTGAGACTTTTATGAACAAGGCATATCTCTTCATTTATTTAACATCTTTCAATGAGGCTGTATTATTTTCTGCATAAAAGCTCTTATACCATGTCTTGTTAGATTTATTCCTAGGTACTTCCTATATTTGATAACAATACCTTTAAAATTTTTTGCTTGTTTTTGAATAGATTTTTAATAATAATAGTTAATATTATTAATAGTTAATATTAATAGTTAATAATTATTAATAGTTAATAATTTTGTGTCTGGCATCCTTGCTAAACTCTTATTTAGTTCTATATGTTGTCCCTCTTCTTATATTTATCTTCTTTTTGATTTTTTTATAAAATCAAAAAGTATGTTTTTATAATTTTACTTCTTCCCCTTTACTAAAAGGATTGATTCAGATACTTATCCTGCCATATGACTAGAAATTAAAGGCTGAATGATTTTTTAAAGTATTTTAATATAGGAGTAGTTCTTTTAACTTGACTCCACTTAATAAACTCAACAGATTAACTGATGTAAAACATACTGATACCCAAGGCACACTGAACACTCTCAACTAGGAGACTTCTGTCTAGTGCATCTGTATACTTCTGTCCATGAGTTGCTGCATATCAAGAATCTGTCACGCTTATACCCAAATATATTTATGCCAGGTATAGCTATTAATTATATAATATGATGTAAATCACTAAAATATGAGGGTGAAAGAAATACACGGTAAAGGTAAACACTACATTCGGGATTGAGATATGAATAGATGTAACACACAGAATGTATCAAGTGAATTGGTAATGTTTTATTTCTTTTGCTGGGTGTTGGATACACTGATGTTTGTTATACTTAAAACTTTTTATATCTGAAGTATTTCATAATTAATTTTTTTAATGATTGTTACTATGAAAATTAAGTTGAATGCCTTAGAAAGACATATTAAAAGAAGGTTGTTTAAAAATCTTCCTCTTAGGTATGAGAGACATAAAAATGGAGAAGAACCATAAAAATTTAATAGAATTTTGTGATTAGACTGCTTCATGAGTATCTTTAAATTAATTACAGTATTTTAAAGAAATAGAAATGATTACTACTGGTGTGCTATAAAAAACACACTGCAAAACTCCAATCAGCTGAGCCATACTCAAAGTCCTTGCCCTACAATCAGAAAATCAGCAAATGAAGTTCTAAGTACATTAACATGTTTAGGTCAATATAAAATTTTATGATGGTTCTTTCTAACAGGCATTTTTAAATTAAGTAACCACTTTCAGTTCCAATCATGTTAGATAAGAGGGATTCTAGCAGAAAGTACATCTGTTGAATCACATTACCAAAAAGCACACTACATACATCAGTGTATGATAAAAGTTATTTTTCCTAATACTCTAAGGCTTCTTAGTTGGCCAACACATGATGCTAATGCTAATGGGGCTAAGCTCTCCATTTCCTCTTCTATAGCCTCAAACTATACCCTGAAACCTGATCCTCTAAAAACACACATCAAAAAAACAGGTTAGGAACTTCCTTGGTGGCATAGTGGTTAAGAATCAGCCTGCCAATGCAGGGGACACGGGTTCGAGCGCTGGTCCGGGAAGGTCCCATATGCCACTGAGCAACTAAGCCCACGCTCCACAACTACTGAGCCTGCGCTCTAGAGCCCGCGTGCCACAACTACTGAAGCCCGTGAGCCTAGAGCCCGTGCTCCGCAACAAAAGAAGCCACTGCAATGAGAAGCCCGTGTACTGCAACGAAGGGTAGCCCCCGCTCGCCACAACTAGAGAAAGCCTGTGCACAGCAACGAACCCCACACAGCCAAAAATAAATAAATAAATAAAACAGGTTAAAGAATATAGATAAATGTATCAGTAATATTACAAAACTATTCAAGACTGCATATCCTTGAGAAAATATATGACTGAATGGCAAGTTTAAAAAGCATTTATATGTCAGTTGTGTAAAAAACAAACGAAAAAAGGAAAGAAACAAAACCATTAACAGACGAGATTTAAAATTTTCTTCATACTTTTTTTGTATGTACCAAATTTTCTCCAATTAGAATGGAATGTTCTTTTTTTTTTTTTTTTGCAGTACGCGGGCCTCTCACTGTTGTGGCCTCTCCCGTTGCGGAGCACAGGCTCCGGATGTGCAGGCTCAGCGGCCGCGGCTCACGGGCCTAGCTGCTCCGCGGCATGTGGGATCTTCCTGGACCGGGGCACAAACCCGTGTCCCCTGCATTGGCAGGCGGACTCTCAACCACTGCACCACCAGGGAAGCCCCTGGAATGTTTTTTTTCAAAAAATTAACCTTCTAAACTATATGTCCTAATTACAGTAGTGCTATTTTTAAATTTTATATTTATTGACAACAGTTTGATAAACTTCATTACTTGTTTTTAAAGCTCTGAAAATAACTTTATAAAACTAACCTTTTCCAGAAACAAACTTTGAAGTATTAAAGAAAAGACTGCCATGCTGAAGATCCATTGTTTCTCCCTTCAGTTTGTCCACTGCAACATCAACAAGGGCAAGCTCATCAGCCAAATCCTAAAATACATGAAAGTCCTGAATAAAATGTTCCCATTTCAGTTTTAGGAGAAAGAGAAAAAATTTTGTGTGGTTATTTTATAATCAAAGGAGTGTTACATTTTTAATAGAAAAAGTGGTATAAAAATAATGGTCTTTATGGGAGTTCCCTGGTGCCCTAGTGGTTAGGATTCTGAGCTTTCACTGCTGTGGCTCCGGTTCAATCCCTCAGTCGCTGGTAGGCGAACTGCAAGCTGCAAGGCATGGCCAAGAAGCCTTTTAATGTGCCTAGAGAGACCAGAAGTTAAGGTAAACAACAGAGTGTAGCAAAAATTATTAATTGCTTTGCCTTCGTGTAATTGTTAAGTTTTTTAGAATTGGTTTTCTTCCACTTCAGGTAACAGTATAAAACGAATGAAAAGTTATGAAATCCTTTCAAAGGTTTTTATTATATTTAACCCTTATGCCTAATTTCTGAATTGGTTGAAGTTGTTTTTAGTATGAATGCTTATGGCCAAAATATAAAGGTAGCCACCTGTGGGAAGCCATTTCATGTGGCTCAGTATATTACAATCAACGTCCGCCCTCCAACCTAGGGGTAGATAAGCATATACCAGACCCAACCAATTGTTCCATCCTTCCTTCTGGCTGCATCAATTAGTTCACAAATGGGTATATGGCCCAGGCATAACAAATGAGCACAATGTCTATGAGGTTAGAAAATGGAAGATGAGAAATGAAGTCTCGTTTTTCTTTGCAATCATAAGCTCTAATGATATAAGACTCTAAGAACAAACTGTACAGCCATCTTCACCACCATATACAAAGACCCTGCCCAAGAATTAAGCCAACAGAGGAAGTATGGACTAAGATATACAGAGACTGTGTCTTGATATGTCTGAATTCCAGAATTTAGTAATATCTGAAGCTAGCTCTACTGAGATTTTTTTCCAGTTACATGAACAATACACCGTCTCTATATACTGTACTATAATTTATTGGGGTTTCATCACATGCAACAGAATATAGAACTAAACAAAAGGAATGCAGGGGACTTCCCTGGCGGTCCAGTGACTAAGACTCTGTGCTTTAACTGCAGGGGGCACGGGTTTAACTAAGATCCCACATGCCATGTGGCAAAAAAGAAGAAGAAGAAGAAGAAGGAATGTATTCCCTCAGATTCCAGTGGCCAGATTCCAAAGGTGAACAGTAAGGGAAAGGAATCAAAGTCCCTATTTACTACTGTTCCCCACCCCACCCTCCACATCAGGTACCATCTGGCCTTTCTGGAAAACGGTAAATTCTAAAATATACTAAATTATGTGTCATACATCAGGAATAGGATAAGGATAAGGAGTTTCATCCAAAAGAATCATATATCACTTTTCAGCTAACTGATAAGAAAACCAGATCATGCTTACAGATCCATTTTTACATCTGTGTATCTGTCTGGTCTGGACAGAAAAACAGAAACCACTCTAAGCATTTCAACAGAAGGAATTTAATATAGGGAATTGGTTAGACAGATGTTGAACGGCTGAAAGAACAGAAGGGGAACATTTATGGTAACCCAGAGATAGTAACTGCAGCTTGAAGCTACCACCCCCAAGGCTGAGGAAGCAGAGAGTCTAAAGGAGGTGCTTCATGGAACTAGGCTCAGACTCTGGAAGAGGCAAAATCTGCCTACTGCTCATACCACTAAACGGACAAGATGAGGTCAATGCTGGTGGCTCCAAAAGAAAGTGGAGGTTAGAACCAACTGCTACCTTTGGGACAAAGGGATACAGCTGGGATGACAGTGAACAGAACAATAAGCAAACAGGAAGCAGCAGGTCATGGTTCTCCTCCTGTCTCCCAACTTTCCTCTAGTGTTCCCTATTGGCAGAACCTAACAAGATGCCAACTGGCAAAGGAGAAAACGATTATGTGGAGATCCAGCGCCAGCATCACAAAACAGAGTATACAAAGTTGAATTTGGAGCTGAGTGCCAGTAAGTTAATAACCAACACAGCCTGCTTTTAAATTATATTTCCAACTTGATTTATCTCCCTTCTCAACAGGTTACCAGAAAATTCTCTCAAGGGAATCTTTCCATCCCCATTTGTCTTGACTGTCAAAGACGGAGCTCAAATAATCCCTAAAAGTTTTTATTTGTTTTTTAAGAATTAACTACATCTATATGAGCCATTTCTCAAATACAATTCCAAATAGAGAGCCTGGGATTGTTAAGCCTACCAGAATCTAAAGGAATAGTTAAGAGTATCCCAGGATCTTTTCTCTAGGGAGGTCCTGAGTAACCATAGTAAGGTAGAGAGATAGAAAAAAAAAATTAATCTAAGGAAAACTGCTAGGCACTTTGCTCTGTACAGGACAAGGAAGTAGGTTGTACTGCTATCCACTCCTAAAAACTTTACATGTCCTGATAAAACCTTTAAAGTCCACCTTTCATGAAATATGCAGGTGTCATGGTATTCATTACAGCCCTTATGACCCTTCACATCAGTGGACTATATGAATATGAATATTTTAATATCTTTCATCACTTTCCATTTATCCCACAATTTACATCAATGTGACTTGAAGACAAGGTCCTGAACTACTCTCCTTCATTTGGACATTTGCCAGGGTACAATGGATTCTAGTAGAAAATAAATGGGCTTTAACAACTGACCTTCTCGTACAATTTGAGTTCTGAGATTTCATGATAATATTCCTTGGAGTAGGCTTTTATTGATTCATTGTGTTGAGCCCTCAGTGAATTCTTCATATCTGCAAACTCATGTCCTTTTATCTCTTGAATAATTTTCTTCCCTCTCTTATTTCTTACTGAAATGTCAATCAACTACTGGACCTCCTGACTGACCCTCTAATTTCATCTCTTTTCTATATTCCATCGTTGTCTGACAGTCTGCTATCTAGCAGTCCAGAGGGAGTAAGAAGATTCTTGCCTCACTGTCGAACATGCAGACGTTCAATGAGTTCCTTCAATGAAGTCCGCCTGCCGATGCAGGGGACGCAGGTTCATGCCCCAGTCTGGGAAGATCCCACATGCCATGGAGCGGCTGTGCGCGTGAGCCATGGCCACTGAGCCTGCGCGTCTGGAGCCTGTGCTCCGCAACGGGAGAGGCCACAACAGTGAGAGGCCCGTGTACCACAAAAAAAAAAAAAAGAAAAAAAAGAAATAGAAAAATCCATTCTAAAATTCATATGGAATCTCAAGAGACTCTGCATAGCTAAAACAATCTTGAAAAGGAACGAAGCTGGAGGTCTCAAGCTTCCTGATTTCAATACTTATTACAAAGCTACAGTAATCAAAACAGTGTGGTACTAATATAAAGAGATATGCAGACCAATGGAACAGAACAGAGAGCCCAGGGGGAAAAAAACCTCTCACATATATGGTCAGATATTTTTTGACAAGAGTGCCAAGATCATTCAATAGGGAAAGGACAACATTTTCAACAAATGGGATAACTGGATATTTATGTGCAAAAGAATAAGGTTGGACTATTTACATTATACCATAGACAAAATTAACTAAAAATGGATCAAAGACCTAAATGTAAGACCCAAAACTATAAAACTCTTACAAGAAAAGATAGAGGGAAAGCTTCATGACATTGGATTTGGCAATGATTTTTGGATATGACACCAAAAGCACAGGCAACAAAAGTAAAAACAGATAAATTGAACTACATTAAAATTTAAAACTTCTGTGCATCAAAGGACACAACCAACAGAGCAAAAAGGAAACCCAAGGAATGGGTGAAAATATTTGAAAACCATTTACCTGATAAGCAGTTAATATTCAGAATATAAAAAGTACTCCTACAACTCAAAAACAAATGAAACCCCAATTTAAAAATGGGCAAAAGGACTTCCCTGGTGGTGCAGTGGTTCAGAATCTGCCTGCCAATGCAGGGGACACAGGTTTGATCCCTGGTCCAAGAAGATCCCACATGCTGCGGAGCAAGCAAGCCTGTGTGCCATAACTACTGAGCCAGCGCTCTAGAGCCTGCAAGCCACAACTACTGAGCCCGTGTGCTGCAATTACTGAAGCCCACACGCCTGGCGCCCATGCTCTGCAACAAGAGAAGCCACCGCAATGGGAAGCCCGTGCACCGCAATAAGAAGCCCACACACAACAATGAAGAGCATCCCCCGCTCGCCACAACTAGAGAAAGCCCGCACACAGCAACAAAGACCCAGTGCAGCCAAAAAATAAATAAATAAAAAATAAAAAATAAAAATAAAAATGGGCAAAAGATTTGAAACAGACATTTCTCCAAAGCTATACAAATGGCCAACAAGTACATGAAAAGATATTCTGGAAATAGAAAGGAAAATTAAAGGACTTCCATTGTTATTTTATCAAATTTGGTACTTTTTATTTTATAATGAGAATGTAATGCTTATATAATTAAAAAAAATTTTTTTAAGTATAAGCCATTGGGAAATATGATTTTCACCCATTACTCTTCAAGGAAGACAAAGTGCTGAATCACTTTAACAGAAAATGTTATACTATTAACAAAATAATATAATCAGTGTGTCTCCTAGGAATAAATTTAAATAGTCTGGCAATGCCTAACAGATGGTAAACTCCAAATAAATGTTTCTTGAATTGTGTAAAAATCAGATGATACTTATTTGCTCCAAGGGATTAACCCTGCAACCCTGCACTCATGATCATCTACAAGACCTATAAGTGCTTACTTATTTTCAGCCACAGTATAGGCTTATCACTTACCTTCAATAAGATACAAATAGCACAGGCCATGCCTACAGCACCAGTTCCAACAATGGTGATCTTACTCTGGGAGACTTTATCTTCTTCAATTAGATTCTCAATAAGCTGCTCCTTGACAGTTGACATTTTGAGAACCTGATAGGGATAATGCAATTTCAGTGAAATCAAAGTCCCTGAATTAATCACTCTCATACCTACCGATGTACTAACCACACTGAACATCTAAGTAACTACCTCTTGAGTTTTCAGAATTTTGGAGCCAGGAGCAGGGGGAAGCCAAAGAAAAGGATTCCTGGTCGAGGGGTGGAACACGGACCAGTCTATCTATCCGTATTAGGGATTGGGGAACCAACAGGTTTTTAAAGGTTCTCCCTGCCCCCAGCCACCATTTTCGCTCCAGTCCCAGTCACTCACAAACGCTTAGCGTGGCGCAACAGCCTGAATGTGCAACGTACGGCCGTTAGGCTGCTTTTTAAAGTTACACCAGTTAAAAAAAGACGGCAAAGTCCGCTGAGGTGTGAAGCACAGCAACAGTTACTCCCTGAACCGTTCCGCAAGCACACTCCCACGCATGGCTCTCCTCCGTCAGCACGCAAGCTCCGCCCCCGGCCAGCCCGGGCGCAGGCGCATTGGCTCAGGCTTGTCCTCTGGCCCGAGGGCGTTCCGCGACACCTGTGGTTATGTTCTCTTAATACCGGTAGGTGGTATTCTAGACGGTCTTGAGTGTGCAAGAGAGGGATGTTGCTGTGTTGTTTCATTTCCTTCAGCCGGCCTAGGCTTCGGACTGATTTTAGGGCGAAGCTTTTTGGAGGCCAGACTACCACGTGGAGGGCAAGGGGCCAGGCTCGAAGTCGTCGTGGGAAAGAACTCTCCTGGGAGCGCCCCATAATCTCCAGTGGACCAGCCAAAACCAGCATCCTGAGGACAGTGCTTCCAAATCTGAATTGATAGTAACTAGTGGAGGCGAGATTGAAGATGGGCAGCTATCTTGGGACATTATGTGGCAGAGCTCAAGGCCTGAACCGACCTGACTTACCTCTCTATGAGAGGGCATGCTGAAGGGACCTGGGCCCCGAGGACGAAAAGGAATTTAAGGAAAGAGCAGACTTGGGAATGATCAGCCTGAGTTTCAGAAACAAACTTTTCAATGCACTTACATGCCCTTGTCCGAGCATTTATTTGCAGGAATTTAAAAAATTATGATTAAGTTCTATAACTTCAGGACTGAGTGGTGAAATAAAGTTTGAATTTCTCTTGAGAGAACAGAGGGTAGTAATGAAAAGGAAAGGCCATGTCTAGTTTTCTAAGGGTGATTTTAATTTATGCCAAGGATTTATTTATAACTCACAGAAGGGGACACAACCTCCTCTGTCATCTTTTGTCATCACTTGCATTTGAATCCTTTTCAGAATCTAAAGGATAATCTATTTTCTGTATCAAAGCCTGTAGTTTGTTTTTAATGTGAGTTAGATCATGCAGTGAGGCTGCTTAAAACCCTTCAATGGCTTTCCATTACACTTAACCAGTTTTTACCACAACCTAAGAGACATTCAAGACTTGGCCACCTTCTGTCCCTCCAACTTCATCTCAAGACACTCACCACACTTCCCTCCAGCTTTTGGACAGCTTTTTCCCGTTCCATATATCTGGAAAGTTCTTCCCCAGCCCCTCTCAAAGTTGATTCCTCATTTTCAGTTTTGAACATAAATGGCACTTCCTCTAGCTTTCCTTGACTAATGTCTCAACTACCATCAGCTCCCTACATCACTCGTGTTTCTCTTATGGCGCTTTTCACAACCTACTACCAGCCCCAAGCAAGGGGTTCACAGGAGTGGCAGTGACTGTTGGTCCTGTACTACCACTTGCTTGTGTGCTTCCTTCCACAGCAGCTCCTGGCCCTTGTACCTCATTTACCACAGGACTGTGAGCGAGACACAGCTGACCTGGATGACCTCCAGATTCAAGCTCTACAGCTGCCTCAGGCCGAAAGAGGGGTCATTTTAGTAGTGACCAAACTCCTGCTCTAGGTGAAAAGAGGCTCTTCATTCATACCTGCCCAAGGCATATGTTCTGAACGTCCCCTTTGCTTCCTCCATTAACTGGCAACTTGTGTGAGATGAGCCTAAGTCCTACTTAATCCACTTCCCAAGGTTATTAAGACTAAAATGAGATACAACAGTAAAAATAATCAGGGCTCCTAGCAGAGTTGGCCTACCCTTGCCTGGCGCAGGAAGGTGCAAGGTGAACATGGAACACATAATGTACCAGAAAGTAAGGAAGCTTTGTAAGATTAAATCTGAAAATTCATGAAAGATTAGTTTAATAAATCTGTTAAGCATTTTTTGTCACGTTGATACTGGCTAATTTATTGTATGAAATAATACGAAGTAAGGGTAAATACTTTTTTTTTTAAAGACTGAAGATGTATCAAAGTCTACAAAAGGCTATGGGAATAATTGCACATTTCTTTGGGGGGTAATTAAAAAGTTCTTAGATAGTGGTAATAGCTGCACAGCTATGTGAGTCCACAGAATTGTACACTTTAAAAGGGTGAATTTTGTGCTGTGTAAATTATATCTCAAGGCTGTTGTTTTTGTCAAAGCCTATATGAAAGCAAATCCTATTATAACAGCTAATTGTCAAGCCTATGTAGGTTAGTCTTGTCCTTCTACATTTGAGACACATTAAAAAACAAAACAAAACATAATTCTTTCCCTTATCTAGCTCTCAAGAAGGAAACTTTGGAAAAAAAAATCCTGGAGGAGTGATGACCATAAAGTTGTTCTAGTTAACCTCTATAAGTATGGTTTTTAGGCCTGGAGAAGGTCAGTTATAGAAATATTTTAAGGGAAATCTAAAGAAAATTTTTGTTTTTCTTTTAAAGAAAATTTTTGAGTAGACAACCACCAGGACTATTTGGTTTAAAATTGTTAAGTACCATTATGTTACTGCCTCCAGAGAGTAAAGGTTCTTAAAAATTTCTGTCCCCCTGTAGTGGCAAAGTACCACTGCTTATGTTCAGTTGGCAAATAATGTTTTTTACATTCATGTATAGAATGTTACCTGTGTGAACTGTAGGGTACAAGTTATGATCAGCACTAATCAAGTTAACTTGATTATAGTGAGATTATTATTGAGATTGATTACAATGGAAATGGTAACAAAACAGCTAGTCAATCTAGTCACACCCTTAATATATTAATTCTTATTAAAGTCTGGTCATTAGAAACAGTACCCCTTAAAAAATCATCATAGTGTTGCCCAAGAATAACCTAATGGCTTCCATTAATGTAATTAACAAATAACAGCTTTATCACTTTGTATCTTAATGAATTAGCAGAGTAGTCACTGTTCAAGGTTTATTTATTGTTTTAGTTGGTATAACAAATACTTGGCTGCATTATTTATGTTGATTTTTCTTTTTTACATTACATGGCAATGTATACTATTCTGATACCTATAGTACATAAAATAAGATTCTTTAGAACAGTTATGCACAAGACATGCAATGCTGGATTTATAATCAATCCCAGAATGTGATTAATTGGAGAAAAAAAAGTTGGACTAGGCATCTTGGCTAAAGGAACCAGAAGTCATATAACACAGAGTTAAATACACATCTGGTTTGAAGGGCAACTGCAGCATCTGCGACACCGTCAGTGGTACCTCTTGAGGAAGTAGAACTATTTTACACGAACCAATTTAGGACAACACAAGATAAGTGCCGTGCAGCATCAGGATACAGCTGCAGGGTTTTATGAACCATTCCTATTGCTAATGTTAGGAAATTGATGTTTTTCCTAAGCTGTCTTAACATTACTGCTTTAGTCACAGATCAGATATAAAGGACAATATGCACAACCTCCAACTAAAATCCTATTGTAGCCTAGACAGTGAAGCGGTATGATATTAGACTTTAGAACTGCAGCTCTTTCTGGATCCCCCAAAGTGTATCTGCACTCTTCTTCAAACAGGCCTGTTCCTCAGGAGTCAGAGTCACTTTCACAACATCTGAGATTCCATTCTGTCCCAAGATGCAAGGAACACTAAGGAAGACATCCTCTTTTATTCCATAGAAACCCTGAGGACGAAATGAAAAATATTTTACGTTTTTTCTATGCATTCTGGGATCTCCCAAGAATTTCATTCTTTTCAGTTATGAAGCTTACTTAATACAACTTGATAAGTAGAAATTCCTTTCCAGAATTTCAGTTAGAATGTAATGAACAGTGTAAAAGAAAGTCATTAACATAGCAGCAAGATTTCCATTCTAAAAGAAAATCTAAATTATTGCCATTATCCATCGTACTTTGCAATTTATTTTTGGCTGCCCCGCGAGACTTGTGGGACGTTAGTTCCCCAACCAGGGATCAAACCTGGGCCCTCAGCAGTGAGAGCACGGAGTCCCAGCCACTGGACTGCCAGGGAATTCCCCGTTTTTATTGTATAACGTTTTGGTAACTCTAACACGAGTGTGATTTCTGTTTTTCCCAAAGGAAAAAATTTGTTTTATAGCCTTCCACCCATCTCAACAAAATTGAGTAGAGTCTTTCAGTCAACAAGTTATCAAGTATCTATGTGCTCAACACAGTATTGGTGGACATTAATCCTAAAGCTCAACCATGTCTTTTCAGAAAAGAAAGTTGCAGGTGCATTAACTTATTTCACTTAACTCAATGATTGAGGACTTAACATTAATTGCTTTCTCAGAAGTTTTTTTTTCTTTTAAAGAACAGGAAGTAATGGCATTCAAGTAAAACCTATTACTGCATAGACCTACCTTAATCATGGTGGAAATCGGATGCACCCGCCTAAGATTCTTCATTATACTTTCTGCCAAATCTGCCACCGATAGTCCAATGGCCCAGGATGTGTAGCCTTTCAGTTTGATCACCTCATAAGCACTGAAGGGGAGGGAAGTGTAGGGAAGGACAGGGAAGGGTAGGGAAAAGTAGGGTGGGAGGAACAAAGAAAAAGCTTTCACTGAACATATGCTTTATAATAAATCATTTTTATAGTAAATAATACTACATAAATATAGTAAAGTTGCATTATATACCTAAGTGTAACCTTTGCACATGTATGCCAGCATATTATGTATGGGTATGTTCACAACAGTATTGCCGGTAATAGCAAAAACCTGGCAACATGCCCAATGCTCTCCAAAAGGAGAATGGATAAGCTGTGGTATACTCATACAATGGAATATCACATAGCTGTGAAAACAAATAACTATAGCCACATGCAACAAAATGGATGATTCTTATAAATGCAATACTGAATTTAAAAATGCAAATCCAAGATTACATATAGCATGCTTGACTTGGGATTATCTCAAGAGTGTGTATGTGGGGGGAGGAGTACACAGGGATCAGTGGGAGGAGCACAGAATTCACTCGTTTCCAAGCACCAGCAGACTACCGACTCCAACTCAACAAACGCTACAGTTAGTTGACAGCCACTGTCAACACTTCTTGGGTTGGATGATGGGTTAACAGGTTTTAACTAAACAAATACAAATAAGAGGGCCTTGCCTACACCCATCGTGGCTCATTCTCCAATACCATAAACTTGAGATCCACACATGGCTACCTTATTTAAAGTAGATAATGCCACTAAGTTGCAAGTTTCCCTATTTGAATAATTTCTGACAGTTAATAATTATTTTCATTTTTTTGTACCATTATGAATATATACCTTGCTTAAAACTTTATAATCATCTGAATAAATAAGAAGCTAGCTGTGTTTCTACTCAGAGACTATTATAAGTTTTCATTAATTAATTAATTAATTTATTTATTGCTGCGTTGGGTCTTCGTTGCTGCGCACGGGCTTTCTCTAGTTGAGGCAAGCGGGGGCTACTCTTCATTGCAGTGCTCGGGCTTCTCATTGCAGTGGCTTCTCTTGTTAAGAGCACGGGCTCTAGGCCCGCGGGCTTCAGTAGTTGTGGCATGCAGGCTCAGTAGTTGTGGCTCACGGGCTCTAGAGCACAGGCTCAGTAGTTGTGGTGCACAGGCTTAGTTGCTCTGCAGAATGTGGGATCTTCCCAGACCAGGGCTCGAACCCTGTGTCCCCTGCGTTGGCAGGTGGATTCTTAACCACTGTACCACCAGGGAAGTCCCTATATAAGATTTAAAAATTCTTATTCCTAACTAAATGAATCACATGCTTTTGAAGACTGAATCTCAAATAGGGTAGACTTAATCTAACTTGATTTATCTTAGTTTACATTACAAATACAGAAAAGATTTATCATACTGTAAATTGATAATTATGGCAAATAAAGATAGACTGTAGCATTAATGTCTGCGGTTTTTATTACTTTTCTGTTTATTTTTACAAATGTTCATTAACAACTAGAAATGAATAACTGTAAAGATGAGGGAAAGGCTCATAGATGTATAAAGCCAGAGATTCAGCATCTGTCTTCAGAGCCCTTCAATAGTTGCGTCAATCTGCATTTACACCAAGGCTTCCTTGACTGTCCCAGCTGTACGTGGTCTTTCTCTCCTCTAACTGTTGATTGGCAAGTCAGAATGCACTACTGCCTAGAATATCTCTTTGTGGCCTAAACTGCCATTTTAATATTTGACCACGTTATAATGTCTGCGATTTTTAATTCCTTTACCTGTTTTATATTATAAGCTTTAACAAAGGTTTAGAAAACAAGTTTTCTGACAGAGTAACCAAATGCAAATGCTATTATCTTTTTTTTTTTTTTTTGGCCACGCCATACGGCTTGCAGGATCTTAGTTCCCCAACCACGGATTGAACCCACGTCTGCAGCAGTGAAAGTGCAGGGTCCTAACCACTGGACCTCCAGGGAATTCCCCAAACTTTTAATCTTTTAAATAAAAATAATAAGTTTCAACCTTCTGTGTTACAAATTATGAGATCTATTACCTGTCAACCACCTGTTTGTGAATTGCTTTCCAATGTTCCTTATCTGCATCAGTGCCTAATTCGGGGTGCAGATTCTTCAGGGAGACACCAGCAACATTCACTCCACTCCATACAGGCACTAAAAGCAATAGAACAGAATTTATTTATTCCCATGCACCAGCCAGCAGACTAGTAATTCTGACCCATTCTTCTAAAATTGTCTTTTCTTATCTAAGGAGGATTATCTCCTTTTGGTAGGTGGTCAAGACTACCAGTACTCTAACTTTTAGATTTTCATTGATTAGATTATGTAAAGCTAAGAATTTTCACTATATTCGAATCTGTTTTCCTAACTTATTGAGATATTATGAGATCATAAGAGGAATTTTCTTGGCATAAGGAACTGAGAACTCTGCACAAATTATAACATCTCTCAACTGTGATAATAATAGATTTCTTTCTCATACACGCCACTTGGCTTGGCTTACCTTTTCAGGAACAAGCAGTTTGAGTCCAAATAGCTGTGATATTAAATGAGGTACCCTAAGCACTATCTTATTTAATATGTCCATCATAATAAATAAATTTCATTCCCCATCCCTTACACCAAAAAATGTCATACAAAATGGCTTAAATCTTAGCAATTCTTAGCATACAATTATACCAAAAGATAAGATTTCTGGAAACCATCTGCCCTAACGAATGGATATCTGATTTAGGCTCTGATTTAGTAACGATACTCCTGTCAATTTTTTTTACACAATTTCTTGAAAACAATAAGAGAAAATAAGTTCTGCTTACCACTAGAGTCTCCATGCTCCCCAAGGATCCATCCATGACAGCTTAATGGGTGAACTCCCAGCCTTTCCCCCATGAGGTAACGGAACCGGGCTGAATCCAAGTTGCAACCGCTTCCAATAACACGGTTTTTGGGAAAGCCGCTTATCTTCCAAGCCACATAGGTCAAGATATCCACTGTGAAGAAAATATTTAGGCACAGATACTACGTGAATCATTAGATAAGGACTGACTACTCAGGATACATGGCTCTGTATAGATCTTGATATTGATCATGACCAATCAATATTTTTGTTAATATTTTTAAGCCTCTATACTGTGTACAATATAGCAAATACATTAAGTATTCAAGAAGTGTAGTTTAATGAAAATAAGTTGTGCATCAATAACACATTATTGGGACTTCGTGGGTGGTGCAGTAGTTGAGAATCGGCCTGCCAGTGCAGGGGACACGGGTTCAAGCCCTGGTCCTGGAAGATCCCACATGCCGCAGAACAACGAAGCCCGTGTGCCACAACTACTAAGCCGGCGCTCTAGAGCCCACGAGTCACAACTACTGAGCCTGCAAGCCACAACTACTGAAGCCCGTGCACCTAGAGCCCATGCTCCACAACAAGAAGCCACCGCAATGAGAAGCCTGTGCACCGCAATGAAGAGTAGCCCCGGCTCGCCTCAACTAGAGAAAGCCCGTGCACAGCAACGAAGACCCAACGCAGCCAAAAATAAATAATTTTAAAACATAAATAACACATTATTCATAAACTTATTCCTTATCCAAGATCTTCTTAGGCAAGTAACAAATTTTAAAGTGCAGACTACATTAATGGCATTGTATCCCTTTTAACGTTTTAAACTTAACTATTTCACAAAAACACAAACTCACTCCCAGGAGGAAAATGAAAAATATGAGAAGTAAATATATATACAGATTATGATATATATTGATACTATCAGTTTTACTCTAGCTCATCTATTTTTATGCCATTAAAAGTCTCACCTGGATTGGAAACAACAAGCAACTTGCAGTGTGGGCTGTATTTTACAATATTAGGAACGATGAATTTAAAGATGTTCACATTACGCTGGACCAAATTAAGACGGCTTTCTCCCTCTTGCTGACGTGCCCCAGCTGTGATAATAACCAGCCTGGAGTTTGCTGTCACACTATAGTCTAGACAAAAGAGAAACAATAACCAGATTAAGGCCTTTAAGAAAACTCCAGCAAGTTTGTTCCATTAACTTTTTTAATGGACAGTTTTATCAGTGTTTTGCATATGTGGCATATAAATGCCCAGACTCCTCCTTTTTGGAGTTTTATCACTGTGGCCACTTACATGGAGGAAGAATACATCAACACCTTCCTTGTATTCTGGTTTTAGTTATGTGGTTGGCTTTATATAACTATGATTGGGGGGAGCTGAAAGAAATAAAATTTATTTCATACTCATATCAAGTGAGACACATCCCCCAACTTTTTGCCACCTGAGGTCAATGCTCACACTCTTCCATACTCCTATTTCTACTTAACTACTTAATTGTGGTCATACCAGCTCAGGGATAGGCTCTTTTTTTTTTTTTTTTTTTAAGCAGGGGCAACTGTACACTTATCAAGCATGTCTTGCTTCTAGATACCCTATGGCACAGGGTGGTTAACCCTGGGTTGAAGATAATGAAGGGAGTCACCTATCAGATAAATGGTCAATGATTTTCATGTGTCAAAACAGACTCTATTAGGGCCTATGTCCGTTTCCTGGCTGGTAATTGTAAGGTGTGATAGGGTTAAGCCAAGAATATCTGCTGAACAGACTCATTTACCCTAGTCTCAACCTTGTGTTAGTGTATGAAAGGAAGCAGTGGAAGTAAGTATATATTTAAATATTTGAAGCAATGTGGTAAAATATGGACCTACGAAGCTTTGCTAATTACATTCTAATTCAGATGCTTTCCACATCGTGGACGAACTGGATTTCCATTTAAAACCATCTGCTGGAAATTCAAACATTGGTATCCATAGGTACCAATGCAAAATTGTTCAAAGGCTCTCTTATCCTGTATAAAAAAGAAATCTTTGAAGAGCTAGGATTCTCAAGCCTGATAAAGAATTAAGTCTAGCAGAGAGTGTAATACAAACATGTTAAAATCAACCTTTGCCAGAGACGATTTTTGGTGTTCTAAGGAAAAGGCTGCCATGTTGGAGATCCATCATCTCTCCCTTCAGTTTGTCTTCTATGACATCAACAAGAGCAAGTTCATCTGCCAAGTCCTAAAAGACAAAAAATGTTCAGTTTAATGGAAAATTGCTATTTCCAAACTTTTAGAAGGGCATGCAAAATTTCTATATTTCTGGAGTAGGAGAGTTCAGCTCCTTTATTAACTATTATCAGGACATACCTCAAAGTAGAGGCAGGCCTCCGTTTAAGAGCTGACTCCCAGATGACCTATACATAGGAAAAAGCACCGACCCTCTCTCCAATCGTCTCTCCTCATTGGAGCAACCTCTGCAGGAGGTCCACCACTACTGTACAGAAGCAGAACACTGGATTGGCAGTGACTAACAACCAATTATATAAAACTGCTCTATTTAGTCTCTCAAATTCAGTTTTACACATTGATTTTAGGTTGTTAGCCATTAAATAGATGACATTGATTAGTATTAAGACTTTAAAAAGTGATATTCTGGATCGTTCCCTGGTTACATGTTTTCCACATACTAACCAACACTAACAGTTTTATTACATAAAGACAGATTTGTGCATTACAAAATGTTGGTGAAAAATATCCTTTCAGGGGCTTCCCTGGTGGCGCAGTGGTTGAGAATCTGCCTGCTAATGCAGGGGACACGGGTTCGAGCCCTGGTCTGGGAGGATCCCACATGCCGCGGAGCAACTGGGCCCGTGAGCCACAACTACTGAGCCTGCGCGTCTGGAGCCTGTGCTCCGCAACAAGAGAGGCCGCGACAGTGAGAGGCCCGCGCACCACAATGAAGAGTGGCCCCCACTCGCCACAACTAGAGAAAGCCCTCACGCAGAAACGAAGACCCAACACAGCCAAAAATAAATTAATTCATTAATAAACTCCTACCCCCAACATCTTCTTATAAAAAAAAAAAATCCTTTCAGATGAACCTTTAAAAGTTCGTAGGTGCATCTCAGACAAGGAGCGCCAGCAACAGCTTTAATACAAATGGAATGAGGACTAAAACCAAAGAGGTATACTAGCCGAGCTGCAGATCTGCCCCTAATCATCTACAGTATAATGAGTGGTCTGGCAGTTACTCTTAGCCACACCTGAGTTGGGGGCAACACAGGTGTTTCATAGGCGTGGGAAAAATAAATGACATCAATTTCTGAACCAATGGGGAAAGAATAAGAGTTGGTATACTATGTGGTCTAAGAACATATAGAGCAAGCTGTGTAGTTACAAGACCTTTGCATAGCTCATTTCTGCCTTCAGTCCCTTCTCATTTCAATCCTTTTCTGTTCAGAATCCAGAATTCATCATTTCACTCTCTTATTAGGAACTCCAAACCTGAACTTAAAATGAATTAATTTATGTATTTTTGGCTGTGTTGGGTTTTCGTTGCTGCGTGCACACTTCCTTTAGTTGCGGCGAAGGGGGGCTACTCTTCATTGTGGTGTGCGTGCTTCTCACTGTGGTGTCTTCCCTTGTTGTGGAGCACGGGCTCTAGAGAGCAGGCTCAACACTTGTGGCACACGGGCTTAGTTGCTCCGTGGCATGTGGGATCTTCCCGGAGCAGGGCTCAAACCCGTGTCCCCTGCATTGGCAGGCGGATTCTTAACCACTGTGCCACCAGGGAAGTCCCCAAAAGTACTTTTTATTCATTCACAAGTTCTCTTTTTCTAATTAAATTTTAGCTCCATAATTGGTACCAAAACTGCTATCCAAGGAGGGGGCAGAGGGGATTAACATGGGTGGAAGACTTCCCACATTCAGTTTAATTTTTACCACGTATATATATCAATTTCAATTCCAAAATTACTTTTAAATAATTTTAGCTTGTTTAAAGGCATGGACTCTACTTTTTCATTTGTAGGCAACTAACGCAGGTTAATAAAGCACAGTGAATTTAAGAAACTGGGTCTCCAGCCTAAAAACCTTTAATTTTTGCAGTTTAGATACTCTTGGTATAGCATCATGTTTTACAAGTTTGTTTCACATAAAGTTCTTTGAATGAGTGCATGAACCTAAATATCTGTATATACAATGTGATAATGCAATTCTTGGAGAGTGAGTGGAGGATGGATGGAGTCAAGGTATCCTTGGCTTCCAGAGTGATAGGCTCTCACTTACCTTCATTAAGATACTGATGGCACAGGCCATGCCAACAGCACCAACACCAACCACTGTAATCTTATTCTGGGGGGCATGTTCTTCCTTAAGAAGATTCTGAATCAGCTGATCCTTGAGAGTTGCCATATTGGACTTAGAACCGAAAGGAATCTATAAGGGGAAAAACATGCACTGTCACTGCATCCTCTTTAAATTAACGCTTATTAACCAAAAGGTGTTCTGAAAAAGTTTCTTTTGCTTCCTTTAGGGGTAGCTGCCACTAAAAATCACAAGAGATGACTAAAAAGGGGGAGGGAAAAAACTTAAAGACAGACAAAGGAGAATTGAAAGGCCTAATGCCAAGATCTGGTCTGACTAGGATCTTGGTGTAAACGTCCTCACCTTGGCGTGGAAAAAAAATATTGACGTTTGGGTGTAAGTATAGCCTCCTGACGGCTCACTCATCTTGACTTGTTAACTCCAAGTGGAGCTGGCCTTTCCTCAAACAAGATCACTGTGAGCCGCCCGCCCAACTCTATTCCCGTCACCAGGACTCCTGCCAAGCGTTGAGTAAAGGGCCTTTGACGGCCTCACCGCGTTGCCCACCGCCAAGGTGAGCTCTGCTCATGCGCAATCCCTCGTTTTCTTCTTCCTCACCCCAACCCCCGCCCCCGAAGAAGCGGCGGAGCCCGCGGATTTTACGCCCCGCCCAGACCCGGAAGATTAGCAGCTACCCCTCCCCCACCCACCTATCCATTCAGTAACCCTAAGCGCAAGCGCATTTCAGAGTGCTAGTGGCCGCCGGCTACGGAGACGTGGGCCCTAGACCAGACAGCACAGCGGATGCTTGCGAGACCCCGCCCGTGAGCGGACGTGACCAGAAACTATGCTGCTCTCTGGGTCAGAGTGAGCTCCGAATCAGACTTTAGACTAAACTAGCGCTCCTATGCACACACGAACAACGTCAAGCCCGGCTGGCAGCCTCCCCGGCCTGGCGCGCTGCCAGAGCCAGATTTTAAATCGTGATATTAGGAACCCGGGACTGTTAACCAACCCACAGGGAGGCACCTCGTGTGGCTTCCGCCGTGATCCTCGTTGCAAAGGCGTGAGGCCCGGTATGAGGAAATTTTGTTACTACAGGAAGCTGCAGAGGCCTGAAGCCTGGAGCCCTAAAGTTAACAGATACTTGGTGGAACCCTCGATTTCCACAGCCGGGGACGGGGGCTTCAGCTCCGCTAATCCAAACCTGCACTGCATTCACTGGAGAGATTGTCGTAGATTGCATCCCGAAAGCACCACGTCTAATCTTGACGCTGCCCCAAAGGGCAAAAATATCCGAGATGAATTCCAGGCAGGCAGCCCAGAGTCACCAAGCTGGAATCGAGTCTCTCCTTACAAATCACTGCTATTTCTAGACAGCCTTGTAAGGTTTCTCGCAGCCTGACAGGGGGAAGGGAGTTCTTTCAGCGGACATCTGGTTTCACCAAAACCTCAGCTCTGGGCTGGAGCGCTCCCTTCAATGTGGGGATACGGGTGCGGGTGAAGCCCTGAAGAAAGAGGGTCTACGCCCCAACTCTGCCACCCACTCACTGTGACCTTAGAGATGCCCCAACCAGTCTTAGGTTCCCTCCTTTGTGAAAAGGAGGGGAAGGTACCGGATGATCCTCCTCTCATTACATTGTCTGAGAGGCGGGAGAGCTGGTACCCTTTCGGCTTCAAATTTGCATGCACCATATCTAGCATAGCGCCCTATAACATCGTTAGCTTGTTAACACATGTAACTTGCGCAAAGAGCGACCTTTAATCTGCAGGCAGCGGCTGCCCCCAAGGAGCCCACCTCTCGAGAGTCCGAGGGTTAAAATACAACCCGAGCGGCAACCAGCGCCTTTCCGGCTTCCAGGAAGCCGCCCAAGACTGCTGAGGCTTTTTCAGTTCCATGGACTCCCGGAACCCGACTTCGAGTTCTGTGCTGTTTGCTCGTTTCGAGCCCGGAGGTATGCCCTCACCCCCACCCTTCAGACCTGTAGTCTCCGGGTCCTTCTGCATCCACCCAGGCCTTCGACCTCAGATTAGGCGCGGCCACCTCCTTGGTTCCCCAGCCCGGCCAGAGGCCACTGTGCCCACTTAGAGCCAAAGCAGGGTGCGGCCGGGCCCAGAGCCCATTTGTGGCATGAGCCACCGCCCAGGTCTCAGGACTTTGCCTCTGGGAAGCAGAGCTCATCCCTCCCGTGAGCAGGCAGCGCGGGGCCAGCTTAGCCCGAAGCAGTCGCTCTCCCCCTCGGGCGCAGTGCGCGCAGGGCCCGATCATACCGGGAGTACACGTCGGGCGGTCGGGCGGGCGGGCGTCGGCGGCAAGTGGCGCTGGACCCGGAGTTGGCGGCAGCTGCTCGGGTACTCCGACTCGAGAGCGGGAGGGGCCTTAAATAGAACCGCGAGGCTGACGTCAGGGGGGAGCCGGGCGGACGTGCGGGAACCCACGTGTGGGTTGGGCTGGAGGCGGGCTCCGGGCGGGGCGGTAGAGAAGCCCCGGCTGCGCGCGCGCATCCTGAAGACCCGCAGGCTGACCGACCCATGTGCGCCGAGACATCTAAAGGGCTGTCCAGAGCTACGCTACCTCCGCACAAAAGTCCGGGCCAGAGTCATCAGCCGGGGTCATAGCCGACCTTCAATTTCCTCTTCCATAAATTGTGAAAGTTACTCTCAAGGAAGGCTCGATCTGAATTTTTGCCGCTGTTGCCCAGTGCCCAGAGCAGCTCCTACCACGTCATAGACACTCGACAAATATTGGTTGAAAGAAAGAAAATGCCTAGCGCACCGTCAGTCTGCTTACCTAAGTCGAGCGATTTACAAAACTTGACCCCGCTTGTCCCCCTACTGCTAAACCTTCCAAGTCCCACAGTTCAAAAGTAAAGCCTCAGCCTCTCTGGTCGGCACTCCCTACTGCCCCATCGGCCCAGCACCTTGTGTCCCAGCCACGCCTAAGAACAGTCTGGGTTTTTTTTTGTTTTTTTGTTTTTAGCATATCACATTAATTTTACCTCCAGGCCTTTGCTCACGCTGGTTCCCGGCCGGCCTTCCTCCTCCACCTCTTCCAGCTCTACCCATCTTCTGCTACTCCCCCCACTCCCCCCCCACATACACTTACACAGTCGGTATCTCCCTCCTCTCTGCTTCCACCACCCAAGTCTATACATCCTTCAAACCTGTTTGCCTTCGAGGTGTGTGGGGCTCTGCTCTCCCACCTGCGGGTGAGTCTCTTAAGGGCATGGGTGAGTCTATGTCCTCCCTGCACCTGGGGCACCAATTTAGCCACCAGCTCTGAGAAAGATCCCTAATCATGGCTTCCTTGGTTTTGAAGGGAAAACTCTAACCTCATCTTCAGAAAAACAGGGCACCTCTCTAGCACTAGCACAGCCTAACCGTTTTCCCGTCCCTCCAGGAGGCCCGGAGGAGCCCAGGAGGCCAGGAGGTTTAGGGAGGACCTAGGCTGTCTCCCCAAACACAGAGCTGGAGGGGCTGAGGGCCAGCCACAGGTTCTCCAGGGTTCCTCAGGGCAGGGGGGACTGCAACAGTGTCTGTGGTTCCTCAGTCTTTGCAACAATGTCCTCATTCAGTCAGGGCTGGGCCCCTGGCTTCCTATCAGTGCAACCGCAGCTGTCCGGAGGAGGACGGCAGAGCATGGAGAGCAGACGTTAGGCTGGGGAGACAGGTAGGAACCTTCACCAGGAGGGCTCTGGGACAACCTCTGAAGATAATCTAGGCAGAAAGTTTGCAGTCCCCTAAATTAAGGCACCTAACAACAGCTCACTCCAAGCGCAGCTTCCTTCTTTTCATGTAGAACAGGAGCTTCTATTTAACTCTACAAATACGAATCAAACAAGTACCATTTACTCAGCACCTCCTGTGTGTTAGGCAGCAAGCTAGGCAATCCCCATACTCATCATCATTTTAATTCTTTGGAGCAGGCATAATTATCCCCATTTTTCAGATAAGAAAACTGAAGTTCAAAGAGATTACTGACTTTGCCAAGGTCCTGCAGCTAATAATTGATTTCAGCTGGTACTTTAACCCAGGCTGATGACTCCAAAGCCTGTGATTCTTCTTCTGTATAGGATGTTGTCCCTCCCCCACCCCTTACCCCCCAATTCCACAAAGGTGAAGAAATTATATAGGGGGCCCAAGCCAGTCCCGGGCTCAGTTTTCAATGAGAGGCAGTGGGTGGCAGTGGGTGTCTCTGCCTGTCCGCTCGAGCTGAGACATGGGTCTCCGTATCCTCAGGCCGGGACTTACACCATTGGCACTCTTGCTTCTCAGGCCTTTGGCTCGGGCTGGAATATATACCACCTGCTTTCCTGGGTCTCCAGCTTGCAGACAGCAGATCGTGGGACTTCTCAGCCTCCATAATCGCATGAGCCAATTCTTTATAACAAGTCTCATTTTATATGTATATTTTTTTTCTCTGGAGAACCCTAAAGTAATACAGTATCTTGACTAATGCAGTCCAAACAGAAGAATTTCTCTATAAAAGTCAAAGCCGAGGGTGGGGCAGGAAATTGTTTCAGAAAGCAGAACAGACTTCTCACCCTGACCAGGTGTTTTTTTTTTTTTTTGGGGGGGGTGGCCTCTTTAAAAGGGAAAATCTCACAGAAAGGTGGTTTGACCAGGGGACAGGCTGGCCTCAGAGAATGGGTGCTACTTAACATCCAACATAAGATTTTCCTAAAGTGACCCTGGCCAGAGAATGGTGTCTACCCAAAACACAGAGTCATTCCTTTATCCAGTAAGTGTTTATTATCTTCCTCCTCAAGAACATTCAATGGCTCCACCGTCAGTGGCCTCCAGGATAAACTTCAAATTCCTTGGAAAGGCACACTAGGCTTTCTATAATCCAGTGCCCACATCCCTCTCTGGCATTATCTCCTATTTTCCTTCATGCCAGTCCCAAGGGTACTTACCACGTTCCCCAAATATGCCACCCACTTCCACCTGGGCGGTTCCTTCAACCCACATGATGCCCTTCACACCATCCATGCCCGCCCACACCCCACACCTCCATAGATCAAATGCTGTTCCTTGGGCTTTGTATTAAATTAGTTCTTATTGCTGTGCATCTCTTTCTCTCGGTACACTGTAAGCTCCTAATGGACAGAAACTTTCTCATTCATCTCCACATCACCAGCATTTATTTGTTTAATAAATGTATTCTGAATTATGTGCCTGCTGTGTAAAGGGCACCATTCTAGGTGCTAGGGATACAAAAATGAATAAGACAAATTGATAAGCCTTCAAAGCTTTCTCCACCATTTAGTGGAGAAAACCAACATCCCCCTCTATAGTTAAAGTGCAACATAGAATGTAAACTAACACAAAAGATGTAGAAAATATTGCTCTAGTATTCAGAGGAGAGAGAGGTCCTTTGGCCAGCGATACCGGTGAAGCATTCTTGGAAGAGGTGGGATCTGAGCTCAACCCAGAAAAAGAGTTCAATTAATTAAGATCAGGTGTTGAGAAAGCAGAGAACAAATACCTGGAGACAGGAAATTCAAGGTATGTCTGGTGAATCTTTAGCTTTAAATGCCAGGCTGAGAAATTTGGGGGTTTGGGTTTTTGGTTTTTGGTGGACAGTGGAAGTCACTGAAGTTTTGGGGAAATGGGAGAGATAGGGTGAAAGCAAGGTGGTTGAAAGGTGATGGCGGAGGGTCCTGAGTAAGGACATTGTTACACAACAGAAAGCTTCAGAACACACACAGCTCCAACCACCTCTGCACAAAACATACTCTTCTCTGACACACCCTACATGTCCCCATGGCACCTCTGAACACTCGCTGACAGCCTGACGTTTTTTCACCTTTTCCACAGTTGCAAAGCTGATGACTTTCCTAAGGTGCAGGGTCCAAGATGCAGATAGCCTCTTCCATCTCCATCCCTGATAGGCCAGGGCCTGCTGCGTATGTGCCAAAGCAGAGGCTCCTCTCTCTGGGAAGAGAGCAGGTGCCTGCCCCTGGGAGACTGCTTCATGTCATCCCCCCAATCGCATCTTCTTCTCTCATGATGGGAGGGGAAGCTGAAGACTCCAACCCGACTCCCCAAGTTCTCCTGGGTGCCATCTCTTCTGCTATCCTGATGTCTCCCTGCCCCCAACTCCTTCTTCTCCCCTCCTCCAAGCTGGCTCATCCTCAGGCACTAGATGCTGCCTCTGTTTCCCTTTTTGGCTTAGACTGTCATTCCCTCCAGAGTTCATTCCTCACATGATCCCCTAACAATCCCCTCAGAAACCCTAAATTCCCTTTGCTGTACACTGAATGTTTGTGTCCTGCCAAAATTTATATGTTGAAACCTAATTCCCAATAGAATAGTATAATATTTAGAGGCGGGGCTGTTAGGAGGTGATTAGGTCATGAAGGTGGAGACTTCATGAATGGGGTTGGTGCCCTTATAAAAGAGACCCCTAGAGAGAGCCCTTGTCCCTTCTGCCATGTGAAGACACAGCAAAAAGATGGCCATTTATGAACTTGGAAACTGCCAGCATCTTGGTCTTGGACTCCCAAGCCTCCAGGACCATGAGAAATAAATTTCTGTTGTTTATAAGCCACCCAGTCTATGGTATTTTGTTATCGCAGCCTGAATGGACTAAGGCATTACCCTTCCAGCCACTTTCTACCCCAGGAAAGAGATAAGACCTGTGCCCTTTTCTCTCCATCCTTCCCTGGCAGGGAGTTAGGCCTCAATCTTCCATCCCATTGATGGGTTCCAAGGCAAAGACTGACACCAGAATATAAGGGGCTCCCAAACTGAGGCCTTCCAATATCAGGGCTGCAGAGGGAGTCCCAGGGCCTCTCCAAGCCAGACAATTCCCAGTGTAACAGAAGATGTCCCTTATCTAATCACAGCACGGGAGGACTGTGGGAAGCTGCGACAGCCTTTCCCTCTGACAGGTTGGGTGGCAAGGACAGTGACAGTGGTGGCTTGGCAAAGATGAGTGAGCAACCCGGTGAAGAGGCAGCCCTGACCTGGGGTTCTTGCCTCAGCTTTGTCATGGGCCTCTGGGTGACATTATGGCAGTCACATTCCCTCTGTAGTCTCAGCATCCCTGCCTCTAAACATAAGAGGGTCTCTCTCTTCCAGTTCAAACATCCCGGGAGGCTCTGAGCTAGGGAGTTGAGCCTCCACACACACCTTCATTTTTCCAGTTTTGCTCAGGACCCAGTGGCAAAGGCTGCCCCCTACTTTGGAAAGTGATTGGGGCTACTGTGGGGGTGGAGACAGACATCCAAGGCTCCTGGCTCCACCCATGGCAACAGGAAATCCATGCCTGGCACTCTCTTGTCCCCATATTAGCTCCAAAACGGGGTCCAAAATTCCCAAGGCACTGGTGGGTATTGGATTGTTAATAAAAAACAGTCTCACAGGGCTTTGAAAGTGAATTACTGATAATAGGAACCCATCTCTTTGCTTCCTGTGTAGATGTTTCAAACCTTCACCAGATGGAGAATTACATTCCAAAGCCTAGCCCAAAAAAGAAGGGCAATTTCCTTTAAAAGTCCAAGAGGATCAAGCCAATTGTAAATACGAATACCACCAGGGAAGTGTATTGGTAATTTCCTGGGGCTAGGTGTGGGAAGTGAATGGAAGTCTTCTTAGCTGTGCAGCTACTGACTGCAGGGCCCCCTCACTGAAATTTGGGTCCTAGGTTTTTGTTTCAACTGGGGTACACAGGCACTCATCTAGCTGCACCTCACAACGCAGGCTCTACTGGAGAAGGAGGCCCTCTGCCCTGTTATTTGAGCCTGCTCAGAGCACCCTGACCCGAAAAGGTAGCCCCACCTCATTTTTCCAGGGTACCAGAAGGGAGCCTGGGATTCTGTTAAGAGGAACAAAAGAGAGCTCCTTTGACCCCTATGAGGGACCACAGGCTGTGATGGGTACAGACATGGAGAAGGCTTCCCTGCAGCTGGGTAAAGCTCATCAGGCCTTCTTTTATGTGTAGCTTGGTGGTGGGGGGGGGTTCATATCCATTCTCTCAAGGCATTTTCACCTCAACCGAGAGAGGAAAGCAGAACAAGAATTTTGACCTCTGTTTTACTGGTGAGACTACCAAACCTCAAAAAATGTAATTGCGGGGGCTTCCCTGGTGGCGCAGTGGTTGAGAGTCCGCCTGCCGGTGCAGGGGACGTGGGTTTGTGCCCCGGTCCGGGGGGATCCCACATGCCGCGGAGCGGCTGGGCCCGTGGGCCATGGCAGCTGGGCCTGCGTGTCCGGAGCCTGTGCTCCGCAACAGGAGAGCCCACAGCGGGAGGCCCGCGTACCGCAAAAAAAAAAAAAAAAAGTAATTGCTTCAGGCCCCTCATAGCTGGAAAGCAGCCAGGTGGATTTCAAACTCCTGGTCTAGTTTTTCTTCTCCTATGCTACTCTGCCCCTCTGTCTTTCCTGGGGTGCCTCACAGCCTGGAAAGCAGTTAGCCCTTTGCTTTCCGAATATCAAAGGACAAATGTGATAAACACTCCCCAAGGTCCAGACAGCTCATCTGCCCACAGGGCTGCTTCAGGGCCCTATCTAATAATCTAACCAGCCTCCCTGTTCCTGGTGCTCCATTAGCCTGGCAAAGCCCACATGTGTGCAGGGCCAAGCTCTGCCCTCTGTGCAAACATACTTGCAGCGTCAGGCTGTCTTAAAGGACATTTTAACTGAGCTGATCTTCCAGTTTTAGCCACAGAAGGGATGAAAGCCTAGGAGAGGCCCTCACAGCCTTGGCCCTCCTTTACCCACTGAATCAGTGAGGGAGATCAGCCCCTCACACCTGCCCCTGCTTTGCTTACACTGCAGGGCCTCTCAGCAATCCGATTGGCCTGCAGGGCAGACGTCATTGCGCAGTGGGGAAGTAGGGCTGGGAGAAGGGAAAGGAAGGGAAGGGAAGTGCTCTTGACTCTACCGTGGTGTTTCAGGGGTGGTGACTAAGAAACAGGAACCTCCCAACTAGTCTAGCGTTTTCTTCCCTGCACCAGACACCACGGCCTTCTCCACCAGCCTGGGCTGCTTCCTTGGCACTGTGGGTGTGGCTCTACTCCCGGCTTGGCTTCTGGGGTTTTCCACTGTACCAGAGCCACTTCGAACAAGCCCTGGCTTGGGACTGGCAGCTTGGCGGAGAGGCCTCGCTCAGCAGGAGGCCACACCCCAGCCACTGAAGCCACAGGATTGCAGGAGGCCGCTTCAGCAGAGCGCTGTTCTCACAGAGCTCCCGGCCGCAGCCTCCTCTGCAGCCCCCTCGGCTGCAGGCTCATGGTGTCACGGAGTCTCCCCCCAGGCTGAGCTAGTTCTCCAGCAACCAAATTTCTCCTCCTCATTTCCTAAGGGAGGCTGCCTGGCAGCCACAGATGGGCACAGCCTGTGCCAAGATCTCCATGGTAACCAGGGGCCACAGCTTCCTGCCTTGGGCGACGATCCAGAGCGAGCACCCTTGGCAGGGCTCCCTTGCAGACTCCAGTGGGGCTGAGTGTCATTCGGGCCCATCACACCCCACTGTCGTGCCTGGAACTTAGGAACAGCCTAGGGAGGAAGCCCAGCTGGGTTTCCCTGGAAGACTTCAGACCCAGCAGGAGTTCTCTGAGAAAAGTCTTGAAACGGGGCAGGCTAGGAAGGCCGTTCTTTGGAGTCCACCCACTCCCTCCCACATGGAATTGATTTCTCAGGGCAGGCTGTGGGGCTCTGGTGGTAAACCTTCTTTAGGGTAATGGGTGAAAGTTGAAAATTGCACAGTGTGTTAGTTGCCTTTAGACTGCTCTCCCTGGCAGAGGAGGTGCTGGTGATGCAGAAGATAGTTTGCCATGGATTAGGCAAGAATCCCAGGTCCTTGTTACCCCTACCCCATAAAGTGGCCCCTGAGGCGTTTGAGGGGCTGGCAGGCTCTTAACCAGGGTGGGTGTTTATCAATGTGGAGTCAAAGTGACAGGGAAGGTAGGGTGGGTGCCCCGGGAGCAGAGATGGAGCTAAAACTCACTGCCTCAGTGTCAAGAACTGGGGCGGCCTCTTCAGAGAGATTCCGTTTCCAGGAGAAAACCAAATCAGAATGCCAAGTGGAACCGCTCCTGGTATGACGCGCTCCTCCTCTCAGCCCTCTGTGCGCATCTCCGGGGGTGGGGGGGAGCCTGAAATTCAGTTGTGTGGATAGTGGACCGGGCAAGGTTCATAGCCTTCCCTGCACCCTGGGGCAGTCCCTCTCCTGTTCAACTTCTTTTCCCAGTCTCTGAGGGGAGTTCGGTTTTTGCTCAACTTGTGCCTTGGGCTTTTGTGATGCAGAATCAATACCTGGTTGGGGAAGACTGTGTATTTGGACTGGTAGTGGAAGGGAGGATTTGGGTCTACAGGATGTTAATCTGTATAATAAAGAGGAAGAGAAAATATCTCAAGGGAATTTTGGAGGCAGTGGAGGTGGAAGACTGGAAAAGGGTTGCCTTAACTTCTGCTGACTGATGAAGGGAGATTTGAGAGTAAGGAGAATTCTTGGTCAATGCTGCTATGGACATCACTGTCGTCTCCACTCTCACTTTGCCAAAGGGCGAGCCTGGGATTTGAGCTATTTTGAAATTACTTGTGATGCTGAAGGGTGCTTCCTAGTCAGTGCTAGGACATCAAACCTCGCGGGTGCAGACTTTCTGAGCGTTGCAATAATAATCACTCCCATGTTTATTGAACATTTAATATGTACGTCCCCAGCACTCCTACTAAACCCTTTAAAAGCACTGTTTAATCTTCACAACTGCCCTGTGGAGTAGGGCACATCATTACTCCTGTTTTCCAGAAACAGAAACTGAGTTTTGGGGAGGTGAAGGCACTTGTCCAAAGTCACACAGCCAGATGTGCTATAGCCAGGCTTCAAAGACATGAAAGCCAGGTGGCATCTGGGCAAGTTCTCTGCAGGGAGACCAGGTGCAGCTACTGCCCGTGACAGCAGGGACAACGGGGAGCTCCTCTCAGGAAATTGCTAGGCCACGCTGAAGAGGGCTCTCTGTGGAAGCCGCAGCCTCTCACTGACCTAATGAAGTAGAAAATCAACAAAGTTGACACCAGGCACCGCTCCATGGAGGCTGCTCCCTCACTGCTTTGAGCAGCAGGCGTGCGCTGGGGGCTGGCGTGATCATCTCGGACAGCTCCTGTCAGCCTGTTTTCCTGCCATTTTGTTAGTCCTGGGACAGAGACGTTGGGGAAAACAAAGCCCAGATTGACCCTTTCCGAGGAGGGCCCTGTCTATCTTTCTGTCCAGGCCTTTCAGGAAACAGACATCCCTGCAAACTCCTCCACTTGGAGAGATACTCTGCACATCTCCTAAGGGACAAGGAGGGGCAGATGGCAGAGCCTCCATCTGTACTGCATTCCTCTGCTGCACCAAACTTACTGTCCTTCAGGAAGAGGGTCTCCATGGGGACCTCAGCTTTGGGAGCCAGTCAGGTTCAAACCCTGACATGACTCCTACTGCCTGTATGTTTGTGGGCAAGTCACTTTCTAAGCCTTATGCATCTTTGAAGTAGGAAAAACAAGGAAATAGCTCAATAAACCATATTCCTATCTCAGGAAATGAACTGAGGAGAGAGGCAAGTTTGTGGTCACTGCTCTGACCGTTTGTTTTATCTATTTCAGACTCTAATTGGTTCAGAGCATTCTTCCTGGCCCTGCACCCAGGCCGAGCCTGACCCCTTCCTCAGGTGAGGATCTTCTAGAACCTGCACATAATGACTGCTTTATCCAACCTTTTTTTTTTTTAAGATACCTTATTACCTAGTACTAAAATTGGTTGTATATACAAGGCTGGGCTGGTCAGGGAGGGGCTACAAGTTTCCTAGTTTTTTATGGCATACTTAGTTTATGATGTAAAGTACATGGTTGTTTCTGGCCACCCTACGCTGGCTGGTCTCTGCCCCTTGCATGGATTCAGAAAGGCAGCCCCTGCCCACGAGACCCTGGCCTCCTTCGGTTTTGTTTCTCTCACAGTTTGGAAAGAGAGGCAGCCATGCAATGTCCAGAGAGCAGCAGGGTGAGGCCCATGTTTCCAGGGGACAGGCCCGCTGTCGTCTTTCCCTCAGTATGGCTCTTTGCTTTGGCCTCACACTGCTCTGGGTTTGACTCCTGATTCCACCACTCACTATGAGAACTTGAGCAAATTACTTCCTCTCATGGGGCCACTGTAGAATGGGGATAATACCATTTTCATAGGTTGTTGTGAGGTTTAAATGTAAAGCACCCGGCACCCAGTAGGTGCCCAATAAATGTTAGCTTCCTTTTCGATCCCTGGGGGGCAATCTGGAATGTTGAAATGAAGATACTTCTGGGAAGCTCTCAAGAGCCCCGATCTAAGAAGAGGGATGGCCTCCAGGAGCTGGGAGAGACCTTTGATACCACCTGTTTCCCCACCTGCGCTGCCTCATCTGGGCTGGAGCTGTGCCAGGGGCAGTTCTGAGACAAGCGAGCAGCCTCCCTGAGGCTGAGAACTGAATGCTCTGTCAGTGACCAGCCCCTCCCATGTGCTCACCCTGCATCTCAGAGCCGCAGGAGCAAAGGTGCAAAGAAGGGGGCTCTCTGGGGGCAGAAATGCAGCTCTAAAGAGGGAGGCAGTTTCTAAAGGCCAGCTTTGCTCTTCTAGTGCCCACACTCTGCAACTCACAACTGGCTAACTCCAACCAGGCCCGAAGGATTTCTATGTCCATTTCACAAAAACAAACAGTGAGATGCCCACACTGGACAATCCTTAGTTTCCATTCCAGCTGGGGGAAGAGCACAGGCCCTAGGGCTTTTTTTTTTTTTGCAGTACACAGGCCTCTCACTGTTACGGCCTCTCCCGTTGCGGAGCACAGGCTCCGGACGCGCAGGCTCAGCGGCCATGGCTCATGGGCCCAGCCGCTCCGTGGCATGTGGGATCTTCCCGGACCGGGGCACGAACCCGCGTCCCCTGCATCGGCAGGCGGACTCAACCACTGCGCCACCAGGGAAGCCCCCCTAGGGCTTTTTTAGAAAGAAATGTGCTTCTTAAGTCTCCTTTCTGGATCATGTAGCACTAGCTAGCTGCAACTCAGCAGCGTTGGTGTTTAGCAAGTATCAGTCATTGTCACAATGTTTGCCATTCCTGAATAGCACCCATACTACTCTATTCAACGTGCTTCTTTAAATTGACTCCCTATTTTACTTAGCTTCATCCCTAGCAAAAATGTGCCTGATATGCCAGTTACATTAAATATATATATACACACATTAAAATATATAACTATACAATTAGAAATTTGAAATGCTGTCATCTGATATTTACTCAACCCCCTGCAGGTGTGCTAACCACACTTTAGAAAACACTGGGCTAGTGAACAGCTTAGCAGTGGGATCATGTGATATGCTCACACACACACCAGGGGAAAAAGCACGAGCTCAGTAACTTTGGCGTGCTCTATGACAAGGAACGGAGGATAGCCACTAGGGGTTTGGGTTGTGGACAAAGAATGCTGCTTGACAAATCAGTAAACAAAGGATGTTGTGGCCATCAAGTCATCGGCCACTGCAGTCACCCCCAACGGTGCACCCTGAGTGGATTCAGGATGGAAAAGAACAGTATGCTGGCCCTAGATAGCTGAGGTGCATATCAAAGGAATGATTTCAGTGAGCCCAGACTCTTGCACCTTCCCATACAGAGAAAAGCGCTAAATTCATTAACTTGAGATGTTTGTTTTTTCTTTAATTAGCAGAAACCTTTTGATGTTCAACTACCTGGTTTGTTTTTGCAAAACTCTTATATATGCTGGCTCCTCTCTTACCTCTTCTGAAGGATCCTTCAGAGCTATATGAGAGGCTGTCTCTCGGGCTTAAGTCCTCAGTATGTCTGCCGAATAAAACATAAGTTTCAACTTTTAGGTTGTGCATTTTTTTTCAGTCGGTTTAGAGCAGTCATCTTATGGGGCCTTTAGTCATGAAATGGTGAGCATTCACCTCGACACTAAAATAACCACGAGTCAACACTAGTGGATCTCTGGTTAAACGTGGCAGATTGAACTCATATGTTTATCTTAGTTCCTTCCCCAAATCTTACTAAAATAATGGGAAAAGAACATACAAACATATAATCACAGAACGACCAAGAGACTGGAAGAGGAGACAACCGCAGCTGAGGTCTGTCAACCACATTTTAGAAAGCTGAAATCAGTGTGACTGACACGAGAGTGAAATCTAAGTGGCCACAGAGGGAGGTGGTGAAGAGATGGAAGCTGATTTGCACTAGATGGGCTCAGGAGCTGGAGGGAGCAAGTTCTATGGAAGATAGGAGTACAGTGTGGGCCTGAAACAAGGGATCTAAGAGACTGGAGATTCCTGGATTCCTTCCCCACCTGCGCAACAAAATGACTGCCTCTTGCCTCCACCCTCACTGAAAATAAGGGGTTTACTCTTTGGGGAAATGCAATCAGGACGCAAGCAAAGTGGTGAGAGGCACTGGCGCATAAGAGAATGTCTATAGACAGAGAACCCCCTTCCTGAGGCAATTCCCAGAAAGCTAGTCTCCAGGCTTATACTCCCAGGTAGAGACACAGCGGCTCCTTCTCTGGAGAGACTGAATGGTCTCAGAGAAAAGTTCCCCAAATACTGACATGTGAGAGACCTGGCTGGCAAAGCGGCTTCCCCCCAGTTACCCCGGTGGACGTCCTCTATTCGACAGACCTGCCTGTGCACATGGAGCTTCTAATCCACGTTAAATAACTTGCTCAAATATAAGGGCCAGCTGAGGGGGAGTGTTAGAAGATCAAGCCAGCTGCAAACTGTGGTGAAAGAAAAGTTGGTCAATAAAGTTAAGGGAACCTTAGTACCCTGCTCGGCTGTGATGCTCGATATCTTCTATTTGCCCTGCAGGTCCACTCTCTTCTTCTCCACCCTGCTCTGGGTTCTGAGGGGCTGACCTGAAGCAACCACACAGCAACGGTGCCCCCATGCCCTCTGCCTTCCCTGCAGAGACTGGGGGAGAGGGAAAGTGAGATGGAGCCCTCCCTGTGGGACTGTGGGTGGGTTGTGTCCCTTAACTCCTGTCAGGGTCCCTTCTCTCCTGGTAACCACTTCTTTCCATCGCCTCATCAGGCCTAGGCCTGGTAACTAGGATACTGCACTATAACTTATGGTTTCTCTCTACTCTGCCTACACTTTGGAAAACTGTCCCTTTATTAATCTCCTTAAATCACCCAATTTGAGGGTGCCATTTATTTCCTGCCAGGACCCTGACTGAAGCACCAAACAATATTCACATTATCAAAATGTGAACACTGTTGATCATCAAAAAACTGTGAACTATATTGGGAGGCTGGAGAGAGGGAAATGGGAATAATGATAAGAACGCTAAATCCTTAATGACCATAATAGTGGAGGATAACAAAATTGATAAATTGAGAATGGTATAAGCTAAAAGAGTTGAAAGTGATTAATTCTGTGATGAGGGAAGTTGGTGGATTTGATGTTTTGGTATGCACCTTTTAGTGTTTTTGATTTTTTAAATTATGAGCATGAATAACTTTGCTAAAAAACAAAATTAATTTTTAAAAAGTAAAATGTCAGGAGAAAACAGGACAGCGAAGGTCCGTTGAATTCTTCTGAGGACCCAGCACATAATAGAGGCTTAGGCACCAACAGCAGAGTTGGAGCCTGGGTGGCCCTCCCTTAGGGCTTCAAATCCAAGAATCTGTGTCCGTCACTGCACTTCAGGAGAATGAAGCAGTCTCCCAGCCTCAGAGCCACGTGTGCTTGTCAGTGTGTGGCCTGATAGCACAGATCTCCCTTTCTCCATTATTTAGAGCAGGGAGAAAAGAAAGTTCCAGCCTGCCTGAGCAGGGTGGGGAGACAGTAAGGCGATTAGAGAGAGAAAGGTCAATAGTTCGCAGCTGCACAGATTTGCTTTGAAGAGCTGAGCCTGAATCTTAGCTCTCCACTCTCAAATTAGAGTCAGGGTATTTAGGCAAGTCATTTCACCTTTCCGAGACTCAGTTTTATTAAGTTCCATGAAGGCACAGTCTATTCTACCCATCATCTAGGACACTGCCTTTTCCTGACCCGGAGATTTTATACGGTGGGGTCTGCAGACTGATGTATAGTAGGAGCTTGATAAATAATTGTTGAGTGAATCCTAAGGATTAAGAATGTACATATAACATGGCAAATATCTAACAAATAGATCTAATAAATATTAGTTTTTTTCCCTTACTCTCTGGTCCCTATCAATGTTGATATTTTATGCCAGCCTGAGTCAATAAGCTTTGAGCTGAAGCCAGGTAAAGGTAAATAATAATAAATGGTACGAAGAACAATTATTGAGTGCTTAATTTGTGCCATGCAGTATTCTAAGCACTTACATTTATTAGCTTATTTAACCTTCACAATAAATCTGTAAGTACGTTTATTGCGCCCATTTTAGAAGTGAGGAAACTGAGGCATGAAGTGATGAAGCAATTGCACAACTATTAAGTGGCAGGGTTGGGATTTGAACCCAGGTAGCTCAGCTGTAGAGCTTGAGCGCTTTCTCGTTTACTAGATTTTTACTAACCTATTCATGTAACACAGAAAATTGATCACTATTATGTTTTTAAAGAAATTCCTTCTTGCCTAACTAAGCTATACTTGTGATATGCAACTGTCCAGATGACAAATCACCATGTTTAGGTCTGGGGATGTGCTCCCTGAAGCCTGTTGGTGTGACCTTGTTTTGAAGAGAAACCCCTTCACCTGTTTTATCAAGTTTCAAGGTTGCTCTCCTGCTAACTCAGCATATTTTCAACCTGTTTTTCTTTGATCCCAACCTCTATTTTTTCTCTTAATTTTTATTGGAGTATAGTTGATTTACAATGCTGTGTTAGTTTCAGGTATACAGCAAAGTGAATCAGTTATACATATATCCACTTTTTTAGATTCTTTCCCCATATAGGCCATTACAGAGTATTGAGTAGAGTTCCCTGTGCTATACAGTAGGTCCTTAATAGTTATCTATTTTATATATAGTAATGTGTATGTCAGCCCCATCTCCCAATTTATCCCTTCCCCCGCTTACCCCCAGTAACCATAAGTTTGTTTTCTACATAGATCCCAACCTCTATTTTTACAAAAAAATTTTAGCGAGTACTTAAAAGATAACAGGATGTGCTTCCCTTCCCCTTCTCACCAAAAAAAGGGAAAGTTTCCCTAAATATCAAACATAAGATATGAAATGAAACATTAATTTCAAATGAATTTTGGATTCTAATTTACAGTATCTTTTAACGTACAGTTGTCTCTTGACCTATATTTTACATCCCAGGGAAGAACACAGAAACGTTCTCCTCACGTTCTCAAAAGAATGGAATTTATTTCATAAATACTGCAACTGAAGTGTGAAATCAGTTATAAGCAATTTTATATGTATATTTTAAAGTAATTTGGAGAATGTAGGGCACCACAAAAACGTGACTATTAATACATCTATTAAAGATAAGCCATGAAAATTAGACTTGGGCGGTTTTTGGGGGGTAAAAGTACAAAAGTAAGCACCTTTACTGTTCTTTGAGGAAATTTTCTTCCATTTAGATTTCTGAACAGTGAAATCGAGAAGATGCTGCCTTTCACCGTGTGGCTCAGTGAAAACCTGTATCAGCATTAAGGACAGCACTCACCCAGCACATGTCATGTGATGGACTCTGCTCCAAGTGCCCTATGTATACTCTATTTGTTATCCTCACAGTAATCCTATCAGTTAAGTACTATAACACTCACTTTACAGATGAAGAAGAAACCAAGGCACAGATTAAGTAGTCACACATCTAGTGAGCTACGCAGCTGGGATTTGAGCCCAGTGTAGGTCCAATGACTGTGCTCTAATGGCTCCGCTACACCATGTCTCTCCTGCTGCTGAGGCTGCAGTCGATTCTGGGAGGGCCTGTTACAACACTACTTTTTCTCTACTTTTTATAGTAGAGAAATTCCAAAAATTCCAAGGAATTTTTGCATTCAGGCCAGACATAGCCTGTTCTTATGGATAACCAGGTGCCAGAAGTAGCACACTAATGGATAAGATCAAAATTCATAAAAACTTAGCTTACAGAAATGGGACCATGAATGGGTTCTCTATGGAGAAGAGCCCCATTGTCAGGGCTTATCTTAAAGGGTATAAATGTGTGCACAGCTGTTTCTTTGCTAGAAAAATCTTAGATTGTAGGTTAGAAAAATAATTTTAAGCACATAGAAAAATGTCCAGGAGAAAATACACTAAGCACTACCTCAAGAGAATGAGATTTGGGGGTAAGGATACAGAAACATCTTCTATTATTTTATATATGTCGGTACTATTCAAACCTTAAAAATATTATACTTTTGTAATAATTTAAAAAATGGACATTAATGGTCAGTGATTTTGTATTTGTCATTCCTTTTTCACTGCTCTGTTCACCACTTAGGTCCTCGAACCAGAAAGATATAACTCTGAGTAATAAAGGTCTTTGAATTCTAATACCTAGTGAACCTGAATTTGACATGAGGGGAGGGCAAATCCAGTGAGGTAAGTATAGACATTTCTGTGATTATAACTAGCATGTAGTTGAGTCTTGTTTTTCAATCCAATCTGACAATCTTTGTCTTTTAGAGTGTTCAGTCTGTTTCAATTGCTAGTAAGTTGGGTTTAAGTCTACCATCTTGCTATTTATTTCTATGACTACAGATGAGTAAAATTTTAAATTTAAGCCAGTTTAGGGACTTCCCTGGCAGTCCAGTGGTTAAGACCCTGCAGTGGGGATGCAGGTTCAATCCCTGGTCAGGGAACTAAGATCCGGCAAGCCGTGCTGTGCGGCCAATAAGCAAATAAATAAATAAATACAAGCCAGTTTATCTTATGCTTCAACCTCAGCCTACTTTCCTCTTTAAAGAGAATTCATTTTTATTTATTTATTTATTGGCTGCGCGCACAGCTTGTGGGATCTTAGTTCCCTGACCAAGGATCAAACCTGGGCCCACAGCAGTGAAAGCACCAACTCTTAACCACTGGACTGCCAGGGAACTGCCTTCGGCCTACTTTTGTTATCATTCATCCCAACAAACACAGCAGGTTACCAGATGGCCAGAGAGGGTGTAGGTTTTTCATGCTGTTTTGTTAGTGGGAGTGGAAAGAGCTGGATCGCTGGCTCCACCTCAACAGGTATAATTCCATGTTTGTCATAAATATTAGGGATTCTACAAGACTATGCAAACAGGGCTCTGTGGTTACAAAGTTTGAATTCCAAGGTCTTTTCTGTGACTTAAATACACACCCAATCGAGGATATGGACTACAAACTAAGGCTGATCACCCCTGAACCAGGTTCTAGGCAATTCTCCAGCTCTGGACAGTTTAAGAGCTGAAAATAATTAAGACTCCCCTGGCCTCAGGAACAGGGAAAACAGCTGAGTCTTGAAGAAGCTAAATTGGGAAAGGGCAGAGGTAATGCACTGAGAACTCCCATGCAAGTTCTGACACTGGAAATAGCAAATCTAAGTTTAAAACGGGCAGCTTTCCATACGAGGGCCACTGTTGGCTCCAGATGATATATGCACCAATAGGAAATCACTTTCTGGATTAAACCCTCAGCCTGGATGAGTGGCTTACCCGCCTAAGTTATTGGTGTTTAAGCAATCTTGCTTTCCAGACTGAAGCAGATGTCACAAAGTATCCTACTCATTTTGCAGTGTTAAGTCCAAAGTAGACTAGCACTACTGATTTTATGTTTTTCCAGGAGAAACTCATTTTCCTAAGGCATGCCATGCTTTCACTATACTATTGTATTTTGCAGCCCTTTGGGCTAATGGGACCCACTAGGCAGAATAACCCCATAATGTGATTTGCAGTAAAAGAAGTACAGAATAGAATTGGAGGCAGGAATGACTGATGGGGCAGTCAAAGGAAAAACTATGCAGTGGAAGCCTGGGCTGGGGAATAAAAGCTTCCAACTTCACAAGCATCTTGTCCCATCTCAGTGACTGCAGAAGCTTAGCAGTTTAGAGTAAGCTCTGACACTTACTGGGGTAAATTACTTAACATCAAAACCATTTCTAAAGGTGCTAGGAACAGTACTGGTTTATCGCAGCTCTCAATCACCAGCGGCTGCTATCATTTTCCACAATGTGAAGGTGGGGCCATAGTAGGTCTAAACAGCGGCCAAAGTTCATTTTGAAAGGACTCCAAGGATCAAGTATTTCAAATATAAGCTGGACTTGAAAGTGAGAGCTACCTCTGGTGAAATCCCCCTTAAGTCCTTCATTCCTTATGAGACTTAATCATACACCGTAACGAAAGTCTTTATTCAGTTCCCTCTTCTATTTACCAGAATTCCACTTTAATTTGGACCTAGTTTCCAGTCTGGATTGTTCCAAAGCCTTCTAGGTTTTGGCATCCCCAACTGCTGGACTTTTAATCCAACAAAACAAACAGAACAAGCAAAATACCCTCAGAAAAACAACTCATGTGCTTAAAATTTTCTCCAGGTCCCCCGTGCCTAATGGGTAAGGTCTGAATTTCTTATCTTGGCCTTACAAAGCCATCTGAAACCTGAATTAAACTGATTTTCCCAGCCTCTTCACTTCCAACTCTCCAATCCAACAAACACTCTTGTCCCAACACGTGTGTGTGTGTGGGTCTTTCAAAGTCTTCACATCTTCATCATGCACTTCCATGTTCAACCTTCAAGGCTTAGGTAAAATGTTACTTCTTTAGTGAAGCCCACCCAATTCCCCCAATGGTTTCTTCCTTCAGGTTCCATTATATTTATCACTTAATCTTTAACAGAGCACTCAACAGAGCATTTTATTTCTTTACGTCTGCCTTTCCCAGACATACTCTTTCTTCTATTTCAAACATCTTTCTATCTGCTCGATTGCTATTGCTTATAGAGTAGTTGTGGTAATATTCATTTGAAATGCACTTCGTAAAACTGTGAAGTGTAACACACCATTACTAAACTGATCTGAAGGAGAAATGGGACGGCTGAAGCAGAAGAATGATGTTGCTACTTTCCTTTTACTGGTTCAAAGTCTGAACAGGTTGAAAACCTGTTGTAGCCATTTTATGAAAGATAACCAGCTTGTATAATGGCTTAAAAAAATGAGTAGCTCTCGAGCAGCCCACCCAAGTAAGTACCACACATAAGGAGAATCCACAAGATGTGTTACAGTTAAAAGAGTATCTATAAAAAGTTTTACTTTTTTCTGTAATTTTTAATATAAGACATCTAAAGTCTTAGATAAATGGTGAGTTGATACTATCAGGAACAAAATATGGCACAGATTCCAAAAACAAATCTTTTTTTTTTTTTTTTGCATTTAGGCTTTGCAGTCACTATGCAATGATTATCAATTCGCCAAGGACCGTAACAGTCAGATACTGGAGAAAAAGAGATATGAGAAACATCTTTTATTTTTTCTAAAGAGGTGAAAATAAGTAAGATTTCTTATATCTCTCACTCATAAGATTTTTAAACTCTTAAAAATGCAATTTCTTTTCAAAGCACATGCCATCTTAAAAAAAATCTTAGCAATGTACATTTGCACTCAAAGAAAAACATGCAGCGCATTGTCCTCTGACAAAATTCTGCATAAAAACCCCACACGACTTTCTGCAAATATGTCCCCTCTTTATCTTTTAGGGACTCCAAACCACAAACATTCAGTGCAATATTTATTGTTTCTTATTTCCGTAGGAAACACAGGACCAATGATGTCTTCTGACTACAACTGTTTCTGGATGGCTGAGCAACAGTCTCCCTCTGCTTTATTTTAAAGTACTCTCTTTAGCTTGCTGATGTAAGGTACAACTAGAATTCAGCAAAACTTGAGGATCCAAGTGGAAGATGGAGGAGAAATACTTAAGGTGTACCCTGTGCCATAAACTTAGGAAAAAAATTTACACAATAACAAAACAAAACCAAAAATCCTCAGATTTTATCAATGCACCCTTTCAAAAAGTTTTTTTTTTTTTAGATTCCTGAAAGCAGCTTAATGTGAATCAAAAGCAGTTCCTGAGTAACTGCTGTAAACAGTGTCTTTTTAAAATATATATATATATATATTTGCAACTTAGCTCATTTTGGTTCTGCCTTAATTTACCTCCCTAGCTTTTAGTTTAATCCTAGTTCCCTTCTTTTCAGTTCTCAATGTGCAAGTACAATAGCATCAGCTCCGAGTCGGCATGGTACAGATGTTTCTTGTCACTTCTGTGTGATCACCTGCATGTCTGACAGGCCAGGTTTCCAGAGTCACTGCAGGTCACAGTTCTCTCAGTCTCACAGAACCTGTGAGAGCCACGGACACTTCACGTTTTCTTCATCAGACGCCGTGACTGCCACGTGTGGAGCTTGTTGTAAGCTGTCTGGAGCATCTCCTCTATGTGACTTACCAACTGAAAAACATAGCAAGACACTTAGGCAACAATGGTAAAGGCTGGGGAAGTTACTGCTTCTGATCCAGATCTGGCACATACTTCAGTGCTGTTCCCAAGCTCTTTTTTGTTTCTCCAATGAGGTAACATGCAAGCCCTCTGTGAAGGTGTTATCAGACACATTTTGTATAGAAAGGTAAGAGGGATGGTGGGGTATAGTAGAGGCTGGAAATTCACCTGCTTTGCCTGCACTGTATGTCTGCCCTGTCATTAACCAGCCATAGGACAACATGAAATCCTGGGTTCTAGGCTTTAGTTTCTTTTGTCAAATGAGAAAGGTGAACTAAACTGGTGATTTCTAGATATAAACATTAGCCTCTTGACTAAGATCAAGACGGTAGCATCAACACTAACTTAGAGAAAATTTGAAAAATGCCCCACTCCCCTGAGGCAGCAGGTCTGGGATGAGACCCAGGAATCTTTTGATTTTCAAAAGCTCCTCCACTTAATTCTGCTGCACAGGCAACCTTGTGAAGCACTTTTCTATGTTCTCTAGGGTCTTTTCCAGGTCTAACACTTCAGGATTTCAATGTAACTCAGCAGATTACAGAAAAATCTAAATGGTCTCAAAGCTTCACACAAGTATTATGTCATGCCTTAGGTCAGGACTACGTATCTTGAGCAGAAAAAAATTTTACCCTCGTCACAGACATAACTAGAAGTCAACAGGACCACACTGATCTAAGCTGATAAAGACTCCTAAGGCAGAGTGTCTTTGGATTATCTGTTTCCTCGGAAGTGGACAGTGTAATTTACATGGTTGGAAGTAAAAGTCTTATGAAAAGTCTGCAGGTCAATTTTGGCAGTATGGGGACAGAGACCAGGAAGTCCTAAATCCTTGTAGCATGCCAATAACTTAGATTCAATCTGAGGTAGTTAAAAACAAAATAAACTCTTATTTACCACACCTCTTATCACTGTGTGTGTGTGTGTGTGTGTGTGTGCGCGCGTGCGCGCGCACGTGCACAAGGGGGAGTGTTATGTTATTTACTTCTGTCTGGGAACTACACTGCTCCATAGGCTGCAGTGGCTCCACAGAACCAGTTAGAAGAGATGAACGCCACAGCCTCCTTTAAGGCTGCACATGGCCTCAGAATCCTTTTGACTATAGTGCTCCACGCAGTGACAGTCAATTGAGAAGGCACATAAACTGAAATCTACTTGTCACCCTTGCTCTGCTGTGGGAAGACACTTCAAGCTTCTTTTCTGATTATAAATAACATTGTTATATTTTAAGAAAAACCACTTAGAATGTTTAGGGAATAAAAACTTACTAAAAATATTACTGATGAAGATTTTTCAACTGTAAAACTTGTTTTGATTATCCTACTCACTGAAACACTGAACTCTTAAGTTTGTACATACTACTTTTTTCCCTGTCACCTCTGAGAAGACTTGCATTAACACATAGGGAAACAATCTTGTGTGGTTGCTCTAGCCTTCCATTAAAAACAACGCTAAAAATCCTGGGCATAAGGTGACACTTCTCACTGCCTTACCCACTGCCATGCCCTGCTGTCAACCACGGAAGCTGAAGGCAGACCATAATCCAGGAACTGTTCAGCTTACTTTCATAGAATGGCAATTCTACCTTCCTCTGCATTGCTACATTTGTACTTGCTACTCAGGTTTTCAAAATAAATACCTTTAGGAACATACATATAGGTTGTAGATCTATAAAGAAAAGCATGTAGGTGATTATTACAAATCCTGGTTAGTCATGGCCTTGAGAGAGTGGGACAGGGACACTCAGGGTACTGGTTCTATTTTTACCATGATTGGTGGGTACACAGATACTTGTTTTACTATTTAAAAGAGCAAAAAAAAAAAAAAAAAAAAAGAGCAAATATATTTTATACACTTCTGAATGTATGATACATTTTACAATTAAAAAACTATTCCTGGGACTTCCCTCGTGGTCCAGTGGTAAAGAGTCCGCCTTACAATGCAGGGGACACAGGTTTGAACCATGGTCAGGGAACTAAGATCCCACATGCCACCGGGGAACTAAGCCCGTGTGCCGCAACTACAGAGCCCACGCACCACAACTAGAGAGAATCCCGTGCACCGCAAGGAAGAGCCCGCGGCGCCGCAACAAAAGATCCCGCATGGGGCTTCCCTGGTGGCGCAGTGGTTGAGAGTCCGCCCGCCGATGCAGGGGACACGGGTTCGTGCCCCAGTCCAGGAAGATCCCACATGCCACGGAGCGGCTGGGCCCGTGAGCCACGGCCGCTGAGCCTGCGCGTCCGGAGCCTGTGCTCCACAACGGGAGAGGCCACAACAGTGAGAGGCCCGTGTACCGCCAAAAAAAAAAAAAAAAAAAGATCCCGCATGCCTCAACGAAGATCCCGCGTGCTGCAACTAAGACCTGATGCTGCCAAAAATAAAATAAATAAACGCTCTTAAACAACAAAAAAAAGCAGCCTTAAAAAAACCAAAAAAACCCCCAGTATTCCCAGCAACAGAAAAAAAACAACATATATACTCATTTACAGGAAAACAAAGTAAATTTCATCATTTTACTACACAGAGAAAAATATTAGGCCAAAATTAAATTGTTGCCTTACATTTGTGCTTAAATACTGTCTCCGAATTTTTTCTTGGAATGGGCAGAGTTTTGTAACTTGGAATCGTTCCAAATTACTTTTCATTTTCACTACCTAAAAAAAGATGAGAGAAATAATGAATTACAGACTCTCAAAGAACCTACAGGGATCAAGAGAAAAACACACATAAGGTTTCTTTTTCTTTCTTCTTCTTTTTTTTTTAAGATTAACTGGCTCCACCAGGCAGAGAAGCAATATCGAATATATTCAGATTCTTTTGGTTTATAATTCATATCCTTCCTGATGTTTTTTGTGCATGCGTATAAATGCATATGTAGAAAATATACAGTATACACTGTTTAAAAATTCCACTTGGTTTAACGGCAACATCTTTAAGTCATTAAATACTAAGTCGTCATTTAAAATGGATGTATCTTTAACCAATCCCCTTCTGGTAGATGTTTAGACCATTTCTCACAGACAGTGGTAGAGAAACATCTCTATGGCTCAGTCTTTGCATACATTCATTGTTAATTATTTCCTTAGGTTAAGTTTCTAAATGTTGAATTTCTGGGTCAAAGCGTGTTTTAAAAAGGTAGTACTTGTAGTGGAGGAAAGGACTCTCTTCTTAGCAACTTGGCCATCACTGATCATTCTAAGTTTTTTATCCTTTTACAAATTATAGATGAAAAATGCGCTTTTTATGTAGCTTTAAAGATAATTTATTTGAATACTGAGTATGAAAATTTCCTCTTAGGTTTATTGGGCCACTTGCATTCTTTAGTGAATCACCTGTTAAAAATGTTTTGCCTATTATTTTAAGTGGGGTATTTATCTTTCTCTTAAAGATTGTTTATAAGAGCAGACTATATAGTAAAGCTATTACTACTTTTTTTTAAAATTGAATTATAGTTGATTTACAATGTTGTGTTAGTTTCTGGTGCATAGCAAAGTGATTCAGTTAACTTTTAAGATGCACGATTATAAGTTATGGGAACTGGTCTGGATCTCAAGTTTCTTTGTATACAAAATGGGTGTCAATACCTACTCCATCAGGATGCTGTGAGGCTTAAATGAAACAATATATGCAAAGTAGTGTTTGGCACATGGTAAACATTCAATACAATTTTCCAACTTCAAGATAACACTTCACTAAGTTACACTACTACAACAGCTGGCTGTGTTTGGAATGGGTTCTGACCTTTTCTTCTAGGAATGGCGTATTAACGGGAAAGCAGGACCAGAAGTGCCGTAGAAGTTCCCCAACAGCCACATACAGGTGTTTCAATTCAGACTGAATATCATTTGGCACCATCTCTGCAAAAGAAAAAGTGGTCCATAGGATAAAAGCTATTTTCCCCTGTGTGTGGTCTCTGAAAGAATGACAACTCAGAGAATAAATCTGAATGTGCACTCTGCCAATACTAAAACAGGATGTGCTATTCTGAGACAAGTTACTGATTTTGTGGCCGACAGACCACAGAATTTAAATTTCCTTGGGGTTTTGGAGGAATTTTCAGGTTTTGCTTTAAGAAGTAGGAGAGGAAAAAAAATGTGTGACGAGCAATGTCACACATTACTAGTGTGACACAGCAACGTGCCACTGTTTGTAATATTAAAACAATACTGAAACATCAACTCTTGTCTAAATATGCTTTAGGATCTGGATGCATAAAAACAAAACAAAAATCCCAGAAATGTCCCAAAGAGAAACCAATAAAACTTAGCACTCTTCTCAAATTGCTCTTCTGAGGTTATTTAGGTAAACGGACAGCAACACGAGGTCCAGCACATACGGTTTATGGCTTGCTGTGTCCCTCCCTGCATCAGTGCTCCTCCAGGTGACAGTGCTGTGATGGTACTACTGGCAGCACTGCTTGAGAGAACCTGAAAGAAATTAAGACAAAAAAGTGGTTTCTCTCTTTTTTGGCCATCTTTTTTACTTAACATTTCAGTTCTATAGCAAAATGTCCAATAAGTCTTCATTCCTGTATAAATACATAAGTTATAGCAACCAGAGTGAACCACTTTCCATGAGGCTAGAAACACAATATGTGTAGAAACAGAATACCTACCAATCTTCCAGGAATACCAGGCAAGTCCACAGGTACTTCAAAATACACACGCTTTTGTCTAGTCAAGCCCCCCTGCCTTTTTTAATGTACAGTTGATTTACAATTTTGTGCTAGTTTCAGGTGTACAGCAAAGTGATTCAGTTACACATGTATATGTATATATCTATATATTTTTTTCATTCTTTTCCATTATAGTTTATCACAAGATACTGAATATAGCTCCCTGTGTAGTAAATTCTTATTGTTTATCTATTTTCTATATGGTAGTGTGCATCTGTTAATCCCATACTCCCAATTTATCCCTGCCCACCACCCCTCCTTCTCCTTTGGTAACCATAAGTTTGTTTTCTGTGTCTGTGAGTCTGTTTCTGTTTTGTAAATAAGTTCACTAGTACTTTTTTTTTTTTTTTAAAGATTGGGAGTGAGTTATTTAATAATCTATCTATTTATTTATTTATGGCTGTGTTGGGTCTTCGTTGCTGCATGCGGGCTTTCTCTAGTTGCCATGAGTGGGGGCTACTCTTCATTGCTGTGCATGTGCTTCCCATTGCAGTGGTTTCTCTTGTTGTGGAGCATGGGCTCTAGGTGCATGGGCTTCAGTAGTTGTGGCACGCAGGCTTATCAGTTGTGGCGCATGGGCTTAGTTGCTCCACGGCATGTGGGATCTTCCTGGACCAGGGCTCGAACACGTGTCCCCTGCATTGGCAGGTGGATTCTTAACCACTGTGCCACCAGGGAAGTCCCTGTACTATTTTTTAGATTCTACATAGAAGTGATATCATGTAATATATGTCTTTCTCTGTCTTAGCCAAGCCCTTACTTAACTACCAACTTAACTTATGAACTCTTAGCACTGAAGGTAAGAGTGCTAAGGTAAAACTGAGTTTAAGGAAAGAAAAAAAAGACAATAAAACAAATGTTAAATCCTTACTGGCAGCTGACATAAGAAAATCCAGCAAAGCAGAAATATATCATTTGTCACTTTTCAAGAAGTGAATACACCTAGCCAAAAGGGGAAAAAAACCCACATTCCCCACTGTATCCATATCAACATTTAGGGACATGACTGATCTATCTCTTCATTGAGTGCCTAACAAGTACCAAGGGCTAGCCATGGAGAGGAGCAAATCATTTGCTGAATAGCTCAAGCGCAGGTTTAGTGTGTCTCAGTGGAGTTTTTACAAGTAGAAACCTATGTGTGTATGGGCTGGATGAAAAAAAAATTTAACTTGGTGTGAAGAGCACATTACAGGACAACTATGAGTCAAGGGGACATGAGTGTTCACTTTATTCCTATTTCCTTTTGTTAGAAATGTTATAATGCATTGTAACCAGAAGTTTCAGTGACCGCTGAGCTTGCCGACTAGTCACTGGCTACACTCAGGTATACACATCCGAGGGCAGATGACCTCTTCATGTGTCTCAGATAATGAAATCACTTTTTTAGGGGTGTGCGGAAGAATCTAAATATTTAAGACTGACTACAGCTTAAAAAAGTTAGGTGGACCTACTTTGGCCCAAGGGCCAGATCTTGCACAAGTATAGTATCTAGAGAGTGATGTCCAGAAATTTGGGGAAATCTGGGATTTTTCCAATAAAACTGTGTATATGGAAGAAAAAATCAGCAATCACAAAACTCATTATCTTACTTTTCATCATCATCTTACCTTTAGGTATGCCAAATACCTCTTTTCTCTACCTCTTTTTCAATTTATTAAGCAGAAATATGTCTTTAAACCCCATTAAAGTATTAGTTTTACAGTTCAATGTGAATGTGCTCATAAACTGAGAAAACAGAATGGGAATTCTGTTTTTCAAACAGTACAAGTCACCTACCTGAGTTAATTTGGGTGTATAAGCTTCCATTTCTTGTCTAATACTTTGAAAAGAATTAATAATGTCCTGACTTGTTGCATACTGTAGTGACTGGATTGGAGTCGGACCATGATAGTACCTGAAGATTAGCAAAGAAGAAATTACTAATCACACAGAATAAAGGTGCTCAACATTTGTCTTGCAAATATTTTAGCAGTCTCAAGACAACATTCTCCCCAAAGTAAAGAGTTAAAGATATTTCAATAATATAATTTAATTCCTGTAAGGGCAATAGGAAGAAAACAGCACAGATAGCCAAAATTTATTTTCTTGGCTTCCATCATTTAGGATCCTTTCCTGAGATGCACAAAGTAAATTTTTAAGGAAATAAGATACTGTATTTTATGGTAACAAACTAATTAAAGCTTGAGTTCTATACTTGCAGAATATATTCTGCAATGACTTGTAATATAAAACTATTCTGTCTCAAGTTAATTTAATATTAGTCACCAAACTTACCTGTCTGACTTCTTGAGGTTTAGTGCAATTGTTTTTATGGAATTATTTTTTCCCAAGTCTTCATATTCAATGGACTCTTGTAACTTCGCCTATAATTATCAACACAACACTTTTTATTGTAAAGTTCTCTTACAAAAGTAATGAACATGACTGAAAAAGCAAAACTGTACAGAGGATAAAATATGAAGTCTTCCCAAAATGAATCTCACTTCCTAGACATAACTGCTCTACAAATGGCTGAACCCATTTTTTTTCACCATCCACTTACACAGAGTACTTGTTTTCCTACACTCTGACCAAACTAAGCATTACTGAACCTTTAATATTTGAAAATCTGGTAGATGAAAATGTGTATTTTACTATTTTTCTCCCCAAATAAATATAAAAAAATAACTTTTTTACATGTATTGCAAATACTTTTCTTCCAATTTGGTGTTTTTCAATTTTAATTATTCCCTTTATGCTTATTCTTTCTGTGGGTTAATTTTTTGCTTAAATCTTTGATCCACTTAGAATTATTTTGAAGTAAGTAGTAAGGTAGGGAATCTGAGGGTTTTTTAAAATATTAAATTATTAATCAGTCCCCCTAACACCATTTGTAGAATAATGTCTTTCCCCACTGATTCTGAAATGTCATGTTTATCATATATGTATTTAATTCCTCCATGTAATAAATATTTGGGTTTACTTCTGGATTCTCTATTTTGGTTTTACTACTGTGTTTTCTCCTGGACTTGTAACAAAATGCTATATTTCTACAGCCTTATAATAAAAACACATTAATTATAAGACACATGGTGACAATCTATGTAAACATTTGGGAAAACAATTTTACAATATTTCATCCCTACAGAGCTATGGAATTCATCTGGTTAGCTCTCATCTGTAGCTTCCCAGACTAGGATCAAAACGTTTAAGATATTAAATATACCTCAAAAAAGATCAATCTGAAAACAGTATTTTAAACTGCCCCTATTTTAAGAGTCTGAATAGTCCTCTTGTAGTATAGGAACAAATCTGACCTCAGCATGCTATTCAGAGTAACACATCCATCAGTCCCACCTTACCTAGACTCAGCCTAAGCTTTTATTACTTTCTCAGCTCTACACCCTTGAGCCAACTTCAAAGCATACTGATGTCTTCATTACCTTTCCCATATGTCAAGCTCATTTCTACCCCTGCTGTTACCTTACCCAAGTCATGTCCCAACCTAACCTCTTATATAAATCCAAATCCTAAGCCTCTGCCAAGGCCTAGTTATTCACCTAACTTTCATACTTAACTGAAAGCTCCATGAATATAATACTTCTGGATCTCTCATTCTATAAATCCCTTGCAGAACACACAGCAGACAACTATTGACTTGAAAAAATATCTAGAGTCAGTTTATCACTGAATATTGTGAAAATTCACACAATGATTTTTGACAATTCTTTCACTACCAAGAATCACACGTACTTAGTGCAATATTGCAAAGAAAAGCATCACTTCCTAGATTTCTTCTTTAGCATCTCTAACTTACATTTTAGATTCACTTTGCTTAGTTCAGAAAAGAAATATCTTACTGACTTTGATAATTTTAAAGGTGTATATCCCTGTAGAAACATATTAAGTAACTGAAATATATAAAAGACTCGCCTATAATCCCCTTTTAAAAATCATAAACTTAATTATATCATATTAGTCTGTTCTGTGAACTTCATCTACTTGCTCACTCTTTGGTTCCTATTGTAAATCACACAATTACTATACTTTAAATTGTTTTATAATTATTCTTTTCATTTTGTTTTACCTGTAGACACTAAATTCTTTGAGGACAAGAACCCAATCTTATTCTTTCTTGTTTCCCACCACCTAATATGGCATGTAAGGCAACTCAAAAATGGTTTCTTGAATTTAATTTTAATGAACTGAACTATCATATGGTATATGTGAACTCTTTTTAATTCAACATATCATTAATCCTTTTAAAAAGCCATTAATTGCTGCATGCATCAATCTCCATTGTATGGATGTATCACGGATATTAGGATGGTTGCTATTTTCTCAATTATAATACTGCCATGAGTATCTGTATCTGAATCTTTGCACACATCTTTATTTTTTTTAAAAATAAATGTCCAAAGTGGAATACTATCCAGAAGTGGAATTAAGGGTATAAACCTTCAAAAATTTAATACATATTGCCTGACTGCCCTCTAAGGAAGCTTTATCATAACTTATTTTTATAACGAGGGAGGGAGGAACTTAAAAAAACTGATGGATAGCGAAGCTTGGCAAAGTTGCAGGGAGAGAAGAAACATACAGGTAGGTAACTGTTCATATTCCCCCACAACCTCTTTTCAGTATTTAATGAAAGACATTTCCAGTTCTGAAATGCCAGGTTTAACATGAGGGCCAATCTTATCTTTTAAAATCACATACACTAACCTTTAGTTTTTTCTTTCTGTCATATTGTCTTTGTTGATATTCTTTCCCAAAAAATAAAACTGTATGTTAATATGTGTATGTGTCTACAGGTGAAGGAAAAAAATAAAAATAAATAAAAAAATAAAACAAAACAATAAAAACAGTTAACAGACTTGAGTCCATGGAAAGCAGGCTGGCAGGCCAAAACTGAGGAAGTACTCTTTAAAATGTTCTACAATTTAAGCCAAATGCTTAACATCTTGGCCAAAAGGAACTGAGTCATCTGAACTGATCAAGGGTCAACATAAGGTACTCGCAGTTACATAAGGTATCTGGAGAAATGTGAGCCGTAAATGTCCCAGACTTTTTACCCATACCCTTTTCACTGCTGGCTGAAAGCAATCTACATCTCCAGAATTTCCATCAATGCTGCTGGGCTCGCCATTTTGCTCATTCTGTGCTTCTCTGAAAACAAAGGGAAAAAAATTAATGTTGAAAACCACAGGCAGAACAACAACAAAACTCCATCTGGCTATCATGGAAAACCCAGTTACTGCATCTTAGCATGTGTACTTAACTGTTTCCTGAGACCTGCTGCCAGGACCATGGCACTGTGATGGTTAAATCTCTTGATGATGGCAGCATTACTATTCTCTCTTATGGATTTAGAATTAGAAGTAGATGGCACAGAGGAAATGCCATAGCCCTGTGAGAAACAATTTAGTAGATTAAAAATTAAAATAAACTTCTGGTTTTCTTATCTATTATGAGAGACATGTTGAGCCGTAAAAACTTTCTGGATGACAGGACTTTATTAATTCTGAGCATTATCAAATACTTACAGGTAAACATTTAAAAATAAGTGACATTATACACACAAAAAAATGAACAAATACTACTAACTGCTTTTAGTATCACAAAAATACCTTAACTGTTAAGTGCTGCATTTTTTTCCTAAAGAGCAATTTTGGATCTAGATTAAAATACTAGTTAGTGGGACGTTGGGCTGTAAGTCAGTACACTTAGTTAAAACTCATAGGGGCTACGAAAGAAGAAGTGGTCACTCCCACCGGAGTGGGGTACAGGGAGGGTAGGGTAGGTTCAAAAAAGCTTCACGGAGCACCATAAGATGAATAGGTGTTTGCAAGGCAAAAACGGAGACATTTCAGGAAGAGGAAACTAAACAAAGGTATAGAAGTAATGTAATACATATTGTGCCATGGGTTTGTATGTAGTTCGGTATTCCTGGAATGAAGGGTGGGCCAGGGATTGGTGGGACATAAGGTTAAAGAGGTATGAGAAAGATCATAAAAAACTCATATGCCATTCATTCATTTATCGAATAATTACTGAGTGCCTAATACCTCCTATGTGATGGGGATAGGCCAGTAATAGGAACAGTCAGTCTCATGGAACTTACAGTCTACTGAAAGAAGACTGACAACTGACAAGTAAAACAAGGTAAAAATAAGACCATTTTTGATAGTGACAGACGCTATGAAGAAAATAAAGAAAAGAAATGGAGAAAATAAAGACACAGTGTAGTGACTGGAATGGGAAGAGATACTTTAGATAGGGAGGTTAGGGAAGGTCTCACTGAAGAAGTAACATTAGAACAGATGTCCAAAAGATGGGTAGAAGCTAGTTAGGTAGAAGAGCAGGAAGAAGGAACAGCAAGTGCAAAGGCCCTGAGGTAGAAAAAGCTTGATACGGACCTTAAAGAAGGCAATTATGTTTGGAGCACGAATCGAGTGGAAACAGCCCCAACTGAGGGAGAAGTAGGCAGAGGCCAAATCAAGAAGAGCACGGTAGGAGTTTTGATTTTATTCTAAGTTCAATGAGAAACCACTGAAGAGTTTTACATAAGGGGGGCATTATGATCTGATTTGTAACTCTTACTGCTAGGGAAGAATAAACTATAGGGAATAAACGTTGAAATAAGAAGATCAATTAGGAGGTTAATGCAAGCAATGAAGCAACGGTACCCTAAAAGCAAGAGGGTGTAAGTGTCTACAGAGACAGAGGAGATGTAGACAGATCAGAGATGTGTTGTTGAGTACTTGTTTATCAACTGAATGTTGGAGGTGAAGAAAGGGGAGGAATCAAGGAGACTCCTAGGTTTTGGCTTGAGTAACTGAGTCCATGGTAATGGTTTTGTTTTTTTTAAACTGACATACGGATGACCCAGGAAGAAATAGGTTTTTGAGAATGGGAATCAAAGGTTCTATTTTGGATATGTTATGTTGAAGGGTGTCTGTGAACTACCTAAGTGAAGATATCAAGTAGGGAGTTGGATATATGATTTTGGAGTTCTGGGGTTAGACAGACCAGGACTAACTGGGAGTCATCATTACATAATTAGAATTTGAAGCAATGGAATGGAAAGAATGTATTTACAAGGAGGCTCAAGTCTGTATCCTGGGACAGAACTACTAGAGGATGACAGGGGAAAAAGAGGCATTAAAGGAACAACTGAATCAACCAATTAAAAGGATTGGATATATAAATTTTTATATATCCTTACAAGGGAACACTAGTTGCAAGTCTGTACCCTTAAACAACATCTCTCCAATTTTGCTACCCCTCCCCAAGGTCAGAACTATTAACCTCATTTTACAAGAAAACTTAGAAAAATATTTATAAACTACAGTTTAAGCCAGGTAAGTCTATGTGCTTAACAACTGCGTGGTGTAGTTAGCTCAGACTGATAGTGATAACAGGAAAAGTGAAGAAAGGTATGCACAACATACCACCATTTTTATTAAAAAAAAATTAAATTCCCCCTCCATTATATTAAGCTGTATCTTTTTAAAAAAATATTTTAATTTTAATTTAATTTAATTTTATTTTTGGCCACGCTGCGCAACATGTGGAATCTTAGTTCCCCGACCAGGGATAGGACCCACGCCCCCTGCATTGGAAGCGCGGAGTCTCAACCACTGGACCGCCAGGGAAGTCCCTTAAGCTGTATCTTAAGCTTCGTTTTCTCCAGGTGATTAAAGAGGGCCACGTTTGTAATGTGTTGAGATTCACCAAGGAAGTGACTGAATGCTGAGAATTTTCAAGAAAACAACTGAATTTCATTAGGGAAATGACTCACTGGGACATCAAGGAATACTTTCTGTTAATTTAATAATTTAGACTATACGACACAATTTTAACATTGATTTTCTCACCAGGTGCATGCATACACCAAGAGGAAAAAGGGGGGGGGGAGGAAGGAATGAGCATGTTTATATGGCCAACAGAATAGTAGCCAAAGGAAGGGCAAGAAAATTAAAAGGTAACAGTGTCAAGAGAATACCTGAGGAAAGCAGGTTCCTTCCTAGCCTAGAAGATAGAGGCAGGGATAGAATTAGCCTTGATCAGAAGGGATCACCTATTTCTCCGTGACTGGATAAACTTCTCAGTCTGGAGTCAGAGGTAGGTGCTGAGGTAGGTGCTCATACTTGATGGTCTAGCTGTTGAAACATATTGGGGCTAATATAGGTTAAGGGTCATGACTGTGCTCAAGATCTGGCAAATAGTGGGCAACCAACAATGTTAACTTTTCCCCGTATACTAGTATTTAGGCACATTTACTTAGATTAATGTTAGATACAGCATAAAAAACATCGTGTTAAACCTTCATTAATACCTAGGCAACTGTTGATGGGGGAGCTAGAAAATTCTTTTAAAAAATGTTTTACCAATTCATATGGAAATTTCAGTTCTCCAAGGCAATCTTAATAATAAACAGTGCTCTTGAAAAGCACTTTTGATAAACCACTCCAAATAACAGTATTTTGTTTGTTTTACCTTCTAACAAGTTAGAATATCTATACTCAAGGCAATTTTAAAATTATACAAATGTTGAAGACTAGGAAAAGACTGTTTTCTCTCGTAAATCCTTTTACTACTACTTACCTCATCTAATGGTTTATCTTCCAAAGCTGTCAAATCAAGTAGTGGGTTTTTCACTCCCAATGAAACCATTGTTTTTAACCCTAGAAAATCAATGAAACAAAAAGTGATTAAGTTTTCCTTTCTCAGAAATAAAAAAATTCACTAACAGCATTAATGACGAGAGCAGCAAATTAAATGCTACAGTGTGTTTCTGCCCATGGATGCCGCCGAGTAAGCATCGTTGACATCTCCCCGCCCCCTCCACTGCCATCATGTCTAAGTCAGAGTCACCCAAAGAGCCCAAACAGCTGCGGAAGCTCTACATCGGAGGTTTGAGCTTTGAAACAACCAATGCGAGTCTGAGGAGCCATTGTGAGCAGCGGGGAGCGCTCACAGACTGTGTGGTAACGAGGGATCCAAACACCAGGCGCTCCAGAGGCTTCGCGTTTGTCACATATGCCACTGTGGAGGAGGTGGATGTGGCCATGAAGGCAAGGCCACACAAGGTGGATGGAAGAGTGGTGGAACCAAAGAGGGCCGTCTCAAGAGAAGATTCTCAAAGACCTGGTACCCACTTAACTGTGAAAAACATTTTTGTTGGTGGCATTAAAGAAGACACTGAAGAACATCACCTAAGAGGTTATTTTGAACAGTATGGGAAAATTGAAGTGACTGAAATCATGACTGACCGAGGCAGTGGCAAAAATAGAGGCTTTGCTTTTGTAACCTTTGATGACCATGACTCTGTAGACAAGACTGTCATTCAGAAATATCACACAGTGAACGGCCACAACTGTGAAGTAAGGAAAGCCCTATCTAAGCGAGAGATGGCTGGTGCTTTATCCAGCCAAAGAGGTCGAAGTGGTTCTGGAAATTTTGGTGGTGGTCGTGGAGGGGGTTTTGGTGGGAATGGCAACTTTGGTCGTGGAGGAAACTTCAGTGGTCGAGGTGGCTTTGGTGGCAGCCGCGGTGGTGGGGGATACGGTGGCAGTGGGGATGGCTATAATGGATTTGGTAATGATGCAAGCAGTTTTGGAGGCGGTGGAAGCTACAATGATTTTGGCAGTTGCAACAATCAATCTTCAAATTTTGGACCCATGAAAGGAGGAAACTTTGGAGGCAGTAGTTCTGGTCCCTACGGTGGTGGAGGCCAATACTTTGCCAAACCCCGAAACCAAGGTGGTTCCAGCAGCAGCAGTAGCTACGGCAGTGGCAGAAGGTTTTGATTACTGCCAGGAAACAAAGCTTAGCAGGAGAGGAGGGCCAGAGAAGTGACAGGGAAGCTACAGGTTACAACAGATTTGTGAACTCCGCCAAGCACAGTGGTGGCAGGGCCTAGCTGCTATAAAGAAGACATGTTTTAGACAATACTCAGGTGTATGCTCAAAAAAACTCGAGGACTGTATTTGTGACTAATTGTATAACAGGTTATTTTAGTTTCTGTTCTGTGTAAAGTGTAAAGCATTCCAACAAAGGGTTTTAATGTAGATTCTTTTTTTTGCACCCATGCTGTTGATTGCTAAATGTAACAGTCTGATCATGATGCTGAATAAATGTCTTTTTTAAATAAATAAATAAATAAATAAATGTGTGTCAAGGATAAACAGTTACCTTTTTCATCTATTTTGGCACATTCTGCAAAGAGGTCCTTTGACCCAGTATTCAGCCGGTCCCTGTGAAAATAATGGGACTGAAAGAAACGTGTCCAGAACTCCTTTTCTGTCATGTTGTGGGGAACATTTTCTGCATATTTCATTTTTACTGTGAAAAAAACCCATAATAGTAACATAGTGAATTTCCAATTCTTAAAACCCCTCAAATTAGTTTCAAAATAGACTAACAGCAAAACTAGATTATGAAAGTATTCAACTTTACAAACTGTATATAATAATTGTAAATATAAAATATAACTTGAGAGATTAGGTGAGGCACTACCTTTATGAATCTTAACAAATTACAAACAAAACCTTATTTTGAATATTTATTTATTTGGCTGTGCTGGGTCTTATTTGAGGCATGCAGGATCGTCGTTGCAGCACGCAGGCTCTAGTTCCCTGACCAGGGATCGAACCCGGGCCCCCTGCATTGGGCGTGCGGAGTCTTAACCAATGGACCACGAGGGAAGTCCCACAAAACCTTATTTTGTACCAAGAAAATTGACGAGTTTCAAAGTTTTAGTGGAAATGCCAAGCCTTTTGGAGTGAGACTTGAATCTGCTTATTTGATCACTTATATATGGACACTTTTAATCCAAGGCACCGTGTTAGGTGCTGGGGAAATAAATAAAGATCTCCATAACCCAATGGACTATCAGTTCGGCACTCCAGATGCTTACACATTATTCAATAAGTAAAGAGATTAAGAGGTTTAGGTCTCTTAAGCTGGAGAGCCTAAGTTTAAAATTCTAGGTCTGCCACTTATACTGTCTGTGTGATGCTGGACAAATTGCTTAATCTTTCTTTATCTTGGCTTCCTCATCTGTAATGTGGGGGTAATGATAGTACCTACTTCATAGGTACTATCTGTGATGATTAAATGAGTTAATATACATAAAGGCCTTAGAATGGTGTCTGGCACACAGTAAACACTACATAATTATGTTATTATCAGAAAGATAAGAAAATAATTACATTATAATGTGGTAAGACACAGAGCCCTATGGAAGGAATGGGGAGGGGGCTTATATCTGCCTAAGATAGTCAGGATTTTACAGAAGTGGCAATGAAGTGATGCTTGAGCTGAGTCCTGTGTGAGAGAGATGTTTCCTAAGGACTAAAGGGGCAGGAGTGAGGAAGTATAAAGAGAGAATAGTGTATAGCTTGAGTGCTTTGTTTAGTTAGAAGAATGACTGAAGCAGCTGCTCTCAACCTTGGCTGCACATCGTAAATCACTAGAGCTAGAATCAAAACATTTATACTTTTAGGATGATTTCTGCAAGGGAGGCAGCATGAAGGATGATCTGAGTTAGTGCTGTAGAGACTCATTTATTGATGCCTCTGGAGCATGTCATCTTACTCATGTATGTTAAAGGGTATATAAAGTTTAGGAACTTCCCTGGTGGTCCAGTGGTAAAGAATCCACCTTCCAATGCAGGGGACGCAGGTTCGATCCCTGGTTGGGGAACTAAGATCCTACATGCTGCGGGGCAACTAAGCCCGCGTGCTGCAACTACTGAGCCCGCACACCTCAACTAGACAGCCCGTGTGCCTCAAACTACAGGGCCCACACACTCTGGAGCCCATGTGCTCTGGAGCCTGCATACCACAACTAGAGAGAGAAAAATCAGCAGGCCACAACTAGAGAGAAGCCTGCACGCTGCAACGAAGAGCCCATGCGCCGCAACTAAGACCCAATGCAGCCAAAAATAAATATATACATAAAAAAGAAAAAATAACTTAAATATTAAAGAAAAAAAGTTTAAGAACCACCAATGGAAAGAATGGGAAAGTCATCATACCAATGGATTGATGACAGCACATTATATGCTAAGCCATTAGTATCTACCACATGTCAGGCACTGGATAACGTACTTTACATATTTTATAGCACTTCATCAGGAATAAAGGTAAAGGCTTTTGCTTTTCAATGATACATTACTGAATTCATCCAAACAAATATTTTAACTATCTGAAAGAACTGATTCTTCTTACCTGCTGGATAGGTCCTAAATATGGACTCAATGATATCAGTCGTTAAATTGTATCTCAGACCATTACATCCATCTGTTTGGGGTCGGACATCAGCCTAAAATAAAGACCACATATATATCTGTATTTGTTAGAATATTGGGGGAAGATGTCTAAGAACCCAATGAACACTGGACAAAGGTGGAAAAACAGACTCTCTGAATGAAATAGAGACAGAGATAAGTCTCTCACCTATACTTTTGGCATAGAGACAGGGCTCACAGAAGCCTGACCTGGTTTCACATAATTTTAGTGAACTGTAAAATCTGCTTTTTGAAAATATAACATGGTCAAATAGGCACATTTAAGTGTGGCCAAAGGCAGATATCTAGTGGAGATTTAACATAAAACTTATACAGTTACCAAATATTTAACTATTTGGTTACTAAGTAGTTAAATATTATCTGATTGGTTTCTTTAGAAGGCCTTATTAATTCAATTCACTGCTAAGCACTCAGAAAGATGCCAAACATGTAACTGCTACTCAAATTTTTGTTAAATGTATAAATACTGCTTTGGTTTTACCGTCACTTTCTAATTCCATACATAAGGTAGTCTCAATTTTCCTCTTAAGATACATTTTACAAATCTTACTTTTTTATAACCTGGTGGTCATTATACGTTTAAACTTTGCATTGTAAGTAAAATATTGCAATCATTAAAAAAAGGTAGCTGAAAGCCCTAAATTTAAAAGTAATAGGGGAAGTAAGCATTAGTCCAGGTGCTATAAGATTCTTTTTCAAAAGTCCATTTGATTTCCAGCATACTAGGGTCAAGTCCAGAAAACTAAGAAAATATAACTGGCAAAAAATATATAAATTAAAGAAGATTATGTATTTTAAAAATTATTTTAGAAGAATACCATGGATACTGAAGTATCCACTAATTTACTTGAAGAAAATGCTAAATTTTACAAAAGAAGTGGCATCGTTAACACATATACCACGGTTTTTTTCCCTTTAGAAATCTAGAAGGGTCACATACCAGAAATGCTGCAGAAATGCCAACATCCTGCTTATGATTAGATGTGGAAGAACTCTCTGTTGCATTCACATTTAAACGATTGGCCCAGAATTCCTCAGCACTGATCACCTGACTCACAACAAGGTCTTTATAAAGCTGAAACAAAACAGGATCTTCTTGCAGCATTCTGGTGATAGAATATATCGAACATATTGAACTTTTAGAATAAAACACCATTTAGGTAACATTCAAAAAAGACTTTAGCCACACGAAACACCCAACTTTCATTTTGTGATGACTGAGTGGCAGAGGTCATTTAGTTCATTTGTCAGTAATTAAAAGCAAAAAAACATTTTTGGAGGAACAAATGTAAGTGCAGATAAACAGAAGTCAGTCTGAAGAAGCAAAGGCTAAACTCTTTGAAGGCATGGATTTGGTCTTATTCATCCCTATATTCCAGTGATACAAAGGCTGTATTTGTACTGTACTGTATTCTCTTTCACAAAAAGGTGAATGGGGAAGAGAGATTTTCTAGCAACTAGTTTTTCATGGTGATAAGCCCCTGGAGCCATAAGCACAGAAAGATAATTCATCTTATCAGAAATTCTCATTATTTTAGATGTTTTCTCAACTTTTTTACAGTATGACTACTTTCAGGTTTCTTATTCACATACACATTTCTAATGGTTTAGTATCTTCTCTGTGACAAAGAACTAGAGAATTAAGGGACCTTATTAGCACCTTCGAATCGCAGTTCTGTTCCTAATCAGATGTTAGGTTTGAGGCAGTTCGTCTGAGTTTATCTCATCTGCCGAAAGCCAAAGCTAGTAAGATGCTAAAGTTAATAACCAAACACAGACGTAAAGATAACGAAGGCCGTATTTTCCTAAACTACACTGTCAAAGCACAAGGGGTGAGAAATAAACTATTACTTGACTGGTGAGAACCTAGCATCTCTTTAAAAGGCTGTTCTTTTCCTCCTTCACCTGTTTTTCTCTTCCAGCTCTTTATTTGCTTTCCTCTTGAATTTGGGCAGCAGCTGCTGAAGAAGGTCTTTCACTGCATCTCGCTCTTTCACTGCTGTGCTTTCATTGGAAAAATGGAAGTTAGTTGTGTCCCCTGCATGCAGGACCAGCTGAAGTTGAATTTTAGCTTTTCCTTCTGGACTGATTTTCTGGCCTAAAAAGAAGCATGAGGCTAGTTAGATAAGGACACTCACACTGTGGAAAGTCATACAATAAGTTACTTCTCTCAAGATTCAGGCCTCCTTTGGGCTTTAGTTGCCCTATTCCAATCTTGATGCTTCAGCAGAAAATGTACAATTCTCAAATAACCCCATATAACCAGAGCATGGTTCAACAAATTCACTGCTAGCACTTGGCTTCCTTCTTCAGTATCCTTTTTGTGTGGCATTTCTCACCCACTGCTTCCACCTATGGATACTAAGGGCTTTGGTTTCCACTCAACTGGGCAGCTTTCTTGAAAGCTTTCTAAACAGCCAACTCAGAGTCCTGAATCCACCCTGAATAGCTGCTTCCAACTGACAATATCATTAATAAAAATGATTTGTCACGATTCAAAAAACTCCAAAACATAGCCCATGGCCTAATTACTAATTGCGAAGGAAAATACGTAATTTTACATTTGAGAGATCAGGTGTCAGCACTTCAACCAAGTGACCAAACTTAGCCTCATTAAAATTGGAACAACCTGACACTATGGGCTTTCTGAGGTGACAGAATAGCAACACCACCACTTATGTGTTGTTCTTGCTGAAAATGTCTAACTTGAGTATAATCATGCCTGTAGACCTGACTTTTAATTTATAAGAAATACAGGTATACAGGAAAAAAATGAAACAAAACCTTGAGGAGACCATCAGACATAATCAGAATGTGTGATATTCTACAAGCCCATACTCTTAAAGAACAGACAAAAGAGACTACAACTACATACATGAACCTAGACTAGGTATTGGTTAAAAAAAAAAAAAAATCACAGGTATAAAAAACTTTGGACAACTGGGGAAATGCAACAATGGTCTGGATATTTATTAAAATTTTCTTGGTGTCATAACGTTATAAGCAGTCAAAGTGTACACTCACATAAAAAAGCAAATATGGCAAAATAACTAATATTTAGATGGTATACAATATACACGTATACATTGTACTATTCTTTAAACTCTTCTGTAACTTTGAAGATTTTCATAATAATTTGGAGCTGGAAATGTCAAAATATACCTACATAATAGAGATCTTGTATTCTTAAAAAGTGGGCCTTATGGCTTGTCTTCTTCATAAGGGAAACAGAGATGAAGGGGCTTTGTCTCACTAAATGGGTGACTAATGGTAGTGTGAACACATTACCTAGAGCTCTCTGCCCCAAGCAACCTACTAACACTTAAATAAACAGAAACTTTTTCAATGAAGATGCTGCTTCCAAACCAACAGTTTAGATGAAATACCTTACTGCCAAAAAGAGCAATATGAAGCAATTTACACTGTCAGCCAGCCTGTTCCATTATTCCATACCTCCAAAACAAACTATCACTCCTCTCTACTATCTCTTCTCAGTCACTGCTTTATTCTTGCTCTATCTTAGCTCGTGCCTCTGAGAGGCCTACTTTTGACGTTTTTTAACTATCTAACTGCTAATTTTCACCTTAGTAATGTATTATTGACAACTTTCAATGGCTTCTTTCAGAAATGAGCATTCTTTCAAATATTCAGCTTAAAATGAAAACTGATCTGGTGCAGATCTAAATTTGGGCATGTGCTCTCCTCCCCAATAGCTGAAAAGAATTGTTGAAATACAGAAGATAGGCATATTCTTTTTTTTGTGGCCTCTCCCGTTGCGGAGCGCAGGCTCAGCGGCCATGACTCATGGGCCCAGCCGCTCCGCGGCATGTGGCATCCTCCCGGACCAGGGCACGAAACCGCGTCCCCTGCATCGGCAGACGGACTCTCAACCGCTGCGCCACCAGGGAAGCCCAAGGCATATCCTTTATTGCATGCTGTAAGTATCATATTGAGTATGTGTTTTGCAAAGGTATAAGGCTAGCTTCCCGTTTAAGAAAAATGCTAATACAGGCAGTTCCTAATTTATGAGTCTATTGTAGAACAAATGTTAGTTTGTTAAGACTACTATTAGAAACTTGGTGAGGCATTTCTCCACAGAAACAAAGGTTTGAAAGGAAGTAGTGTTACCAGGAGAGTGGACAAAGACCAGATAGCTTAGGCAGTACTGAATTATGATGAATTTTAAACAGTATTTCCTTTTGAAAATTAAGATTCTAAGTTATTTCAGTGGAGAAAGATGATCTTGGTCATTTCCAGCAGCAAATTAGAGGTAAGTCCTTAGGGCAACTGTTTATACACAAAGGACATTTGTAAACTGACCACTTGCAAGTTGAGGATTGTCTATGTTTTGAGGTGTCATGTTCCTTGAAATCTGTTCAGGATTTTATCTAGGAGAAGAATCTCATATCCAGGAAAATAAATGAATCCATATTAATGGTCACAGTTAAGATACCACAATTTGTTGAGGGCTTTGTTACCCAACTCCCCTGGGGTCCCTCCTATTCAAGATCTTTTAGTTAGGTGAATCGCAGAAATCCCTTTCAGAGTACAGGTTCTAAATCCCAGGATTCACTTGGTGCCTTTAAACCTAATTATTATTGAGCCACAAAGTACCATGTCCTTTGGGTAATAAATTCAAAGTTAATTTTGCAAATTTGAAAAGAGAAGGGATTTTGTTGTTAGCTTTCATACCTGAAAATCATAAAAAGGATATAAAGATATTATGCTCTGTATTCCTCCCATCTACATTTAGTATAAAACTAAGTCTATTTTCTCAACAGATGATGGATGGCCACATAACCAAAGATTAGACGACTTTACTTAAAAGATACAATTTTATGCCAGGGCAATCTGGCATCATCTATCAGGATTTTTTAAAAAAATAAATTTATTTATTTATTTTTGGCTGCACTGGGTCTTCGTTGCTGCACGCGGGCTTTCTCCAGCTATGGCGAGCGGGGGCTCCTCTTTGTTGCGGTGCGCGGGCTTCTCATTGCGGTGGCTTCTCTAGTTGCGGAGCACGGGCTCTAGGCACATGGGCTTCAGCAGCTGTGGCATGCAGGCTCAGCAGCTGTGGCTCGCGAGCTCTAGAGTACAGGCTCAGTGGTTGTGGTGCACGGGCTTAGTTGCTCCGCAGCATGTGGGATCTTCCCGGACCAGGGCTTGAACCCATGTCCCGTGCATTGGCAGTTGGGATTCTTAACCACTGCGCCACCAGAGAAGTCCATCTATCAAGATTTTAAATGCATGAACCATTTGAACCTGTAAGCCCACTGCAGGGATGTATCCCATACATAAAACCTCAAAAAGATATTAGTGCATAGACCAATACTGCAACATTGTTTTCAATAACAAGATTCTGAAAACTTCCTAAATGTCCTTCAATAGTGGACTGGTTAAATACATAAGTGTAAATCCATTCAGTGGACTATTATGCAACTCTTAAAAGAAGGTATGTGTGGAGATCTTTACGTGAGGTAGATTTACACATGTAAAGCTGTACATACTCTATTATTGTAGAAAAGGCAGGTTACAGAATAATATGTATTCAATGATCCTACTCTATAATTATTTTTATACAGTTGATTTTTTGACATTATAATAAAAACCCCACGAAGACTGTATAAGCAGTCTTCTTATAAAGTTACTAGCAAGTATGACATACATCAGACTTAGTATAGCCGACTTACATTTAATATCTGCATACATATGGCTGATGGTAAATCTATCTTTGCCTTCAGGTGCCCAAGCAATTCTTTCTGCCATGAGGTACAGAGCTCCATCCTGCTTCTTTTGTCGCACCTTCTTTACAATCAGCAAAACTTCTTCAGATGAAGTCGCCATGACGGCTAGAAGGTGCTAAAAAAGACGAAAAGATTTCACATCTCAGTTAGGGTTGGATTCATTGACTTGAGTCCCTTCCAAATCTAAAATGAGTAATAAGGAGGGAAAAAAGTCTTTTCCCTTTTTCTGAGTTGAAGATAAAGCTGTATGGCGTTATTCCTTTAAAATCAAATTTCATTTTGCTCATACCACAGGTATGAATTTACACAACACTGCAAGTTGACAACACCTGGCAGTTTTCAAACCATTTCCACATATGCTAATCAGAGTATTTTCAATTTATTTTTATTTTCCTGTTATATTATTATACCTTAAACACATGATTTGACTACAAATATGTGGTCTGTAACCTATATTGCAGAACTTTAGAATTACACAGCACTCTATTGGATATTTAATTCAAATTTGTTTCAACTGAAAAAACTAAGAGCCAAAGGGCTTGTGTGACCTTCCTAAAACCACTCCTAGATCTAAAACCCGGTCTAATATGCTTTAAAAAAAAAAAACTGAAAGGGGCTTCCCTGGTGGCGCAGTGGCTGAGAGTCCGCCTGCCGATGCAGGGGACACGAGTTCGTGCCCCGTTCCGGGAAGATCCCACATGCCGCGGAGCGGCTGGGCCCATGATCCATGGCCGCTGGGCCTGCGCGTCCGGAGCCTGTGCTCCGCAACAGGAGAGGCCACAACAGTGAGAGGCCTGCGTACCGCAAAAAAAAAAAAAAAAAAAAAAAACTGAAAGAATTTAACACTTAACACTTCAGATGCTACCTTCCCCATCTTTTAACAATCAAATGTCTTCAACTGCTCTCCAGTCTAGGCAGAAGATTCATTTGTATATGGCTAATTTGTAAACAGCTTGGAGCTCCCTCCAAGTTCACCCCATCCTGGGAATCTTAACCACTCAACCCAAATCCTAGATTCTTGAGTGTAGCTGTCTGGAATATGAGGCTGAAAAGGATTTTGAGGCTGTTTGGGCTCAACAAGAAAGATGCCATGATTGATGAAGTCTGCTATGGGCTGCGATGGGGAAAGTGGTGGCACAAATGGTACACATATGCCATTTCTGGTGAAGTTATGACTTTAGCTTTCATTCCCAAAGGAATGATTTAAAATATAACTTAAAAATATTTACTTCTTCAGGTACAAATTATAATTTCAGAGAAGTTAGCATATCTAAGTGTCATAAAATTAAATTTGAGCAAACAAGTGAAGCTTTATTGTAACATTTCTTATTCACTGAAACAGTGATTTAAAAATCAAAAATACAAGTAAAAAAAAAAAGAGTGAAATTTTAATTTCTCTGAAGTTGACTACCTGAATTTTGAATAGCCAGATCTTCCCTTTTAGTTTCCTTACAGGCTACTCCACCCCAAAAATGGAAAGGAAAAGGGTCAGTGTGAATACATTTATTCAATAGTTCTGTACTGAGCCAAGAAGTCTAGGAATTACCCGAAGACAAATGTCTGCCAGTAGTGATTTCTGCTTTGAGAAAGCTTCCAGTCTAGTGAGCAAGATATGTGTGTGTGTGTGTGTGTGTGTGTATACAAATTAGAATGTGTAAAGTCCCAAAAGGGAGACAAAAAACAGTTCTGAATTAGGACTCAGAGGCAATTAACTTTTTCACATGAGAGGCTTTGTCAAATATTTCACAGATATCTTAGGGCAATAAAAAAAAATTCAGTTATAATTAAGTGAACAAACAAGATGCAAATCACTAAATGCATAGTCCTTAGGTGTTCCGTTTGATGCGTTCTGGCAACTGTATACACCTGTGTACCATTACCCAAAACAAGACAGAGAACATTTCCATCACCCCCCAAGTTCTCTCATGCCCCCTTCTAGTCAATTCTCTTCCTCCCACCCTCGAGCAACTGTTTTCTGATTTCTATCACCACAGATTAGTTTTTATCTGTACTAGGATTTCATATAAATGGAATTCAGGCACTATGTATGCTTTTGTCTCTGGCATTTTGCTTACCATGTTTTTGGAAATTCACCACATTATTACATGTATTGGTAGTTTATTCTTTTTTATACAGAAGTTAGTTATGAATTGGGTTTTGAATGAGGGTTTTGACAGAGAAAAGGCAATAAGCATTATAGGCAAAGAGAATGCCTTGGGGCAAAGGCTCCAGACTCTCTGCAAATGGTTAGTAGTCCACTCTGGATGTAGCACAAAGTTCATGATGGGGATCAGTGGGATATGAAGTTGGACAGTTAAGATGGAGGCAGATAGTGGAGAATACCCCCCTATGTGGCAGACAACAGAAAACTTTTAAGATTTGAATAAGGGAGTGATTTGTACTTTAGGAAATTAATCTGAGGCAATATGAGAGAGACTGAAGGGAGGACCAGAAAGGGTCTGAACCAGGCTGGTGGCAGTGAGAATGGAGAGGAAGAGACAAGCAGGAGTACTGAGGAAGCAGGATGAATAGACACTGTGCTGAAGGAGGTATCACAGCTGCTTGCTCATACCCCACTTTTAAGCCTAACTGACATGAGTACAGCGATGCCACTCACAGAAACAGTAACAAGGATAAACAAGTTTGAAAGTGAAGGCAAGGAATTCGGCTCTGAAAATGAGTGTGAGGTGCTGTTGAGTCCCGCAGGTAGAAATAGTCTGTATTATGTGGGCATTTATAAATGTTGGGACAGAGCCTAGTAAGTTAACAAAAGGGATTTAAAAAAATGCCACAATCTCACAACTTTAACATCAATTTTCTTAATTTTAAATTGTGCTTATCTGTACTCACCTTACAAATGTAATCATGAAGTACAGCCAAGTTAATTATCTTGTTTATTTGCCATTGAAAACATTTTCCCATGTTACTTTACAATCTCCAGTTTTAATATCCATACATTATATATGATAAAGGGTCAAAATTCTTAATATATAATACCATCTTTTAACTGATTTACTTATTTGATGTCCTCCAAAGATTTTGATTAGAGGATTACTGTCGCTTAAAAAGTTTGAAAACCACTGTTTTAAAGGACTATTTTTTTTTTTTTTGGCTGTGCCGCAGCTTGTGGGATTTAAGTTTCCCGACCAGGGATTGAACCTGGGCCCTTGTCAATGAAAATGCAGTCCTAAGCGCTGGACCGTCAGGGAATTCCTTAAAGGACTATTTAATGACATGAAAAGATAAACTGTTAGGTGATCAAAGCAAGCAAAAAAAGCATGTAGTTTGATTCCATATTCTTAAATTTTAAAAAACCTTCTAAAATTTATTGAAGGCTTGTAATACGTGCCAGGCATTGGGCTAAATTCTCTACAGGCATTATCTCATTCAGTCCCCAGTTAACAATCCTGAGGTAGGTTCTATTATTAGTTAGTTCTATTCTGCAGATAAAGGAAATTGGGTCTGAGAGATCAAGATGCTTTCCCAAAACACCAAGAAGTAGAACTGGGTTTGAATCTGGATCAGTCTGACCTTAGAGTTCCATTATGCTATTTTGCAAATATATATGACTGGAGAGACATACACCCAATTTAATAGTGGTTACCTACGGTGATAGGACTACAGATGATTTGAATGTTCTTTTTGTTTTCTGGACTATCTACAATAAATATGTATTTTGTAATGAGAAAAGCAGTTACTAAAAATGTCTTTCCAAGAGTTTGTTCTCTATCAAACCACATCTATAAGGTAACATGGGAAGGTGTTAGGGTTGGTAAGAATTAAAACTGTTATTTTCAATTTCTGTAATATGTGTACTATTTTTATTTAGTATTAAAACTGTTATTTTCAATTTCTGTAATATGTGTACTATTTTTATTTAGTATTAAAACTTTAATTTATAATAATTTTTATAAAATCTATGGAACCATTATATATTTTAATATTAATTTTATAATATTCATTATAATAAACACGTAACTATTAAAAACATTTAAAAACCTGTCTATACTATGTAAAATTAAACTGCATACCATATGAACCACATTTTAGGAAACATGAATTAAAATCTGAGAAAGATAGGAGAGGTGTGTGTGTGGAGGGGGATAAGCAGATAATTACAGGATAATTTAAAATATGTCCATATATGGAGGAAACACAAGGTTACAGCTGACAGAGCAAGTCACCAATTAACTGGGCTTACGGGCACAAATAAAGTGTTAACTTTGGAAAAGAATAAAAAAACCTTTCTGAGATGGGAAGATAAGGAGAAAGATGAATGAAGACAGAGAAACTGTAAAGTGGAGAATAAATTAGATTAACAGAACTATTAGAGTTGGCTACTTTAAATGGGAAAAAACATAGCCTCTTATGCATAGCATGTAAAACCATTCATATTAAAATCTATTTAGAGGGAGCTTTAAAAATAAATCAGAGATAAGTTATTGAACACTGGGAATAACTAGTCAATTGTCTCACAGCTAACCTGCTTGGCAAATTTCCCTGGTCATCTGTAGCACCTCTGTTAATTGTACAAGGACCAGTTTTAGGAAGTTTAATAGAACCAGTAGGACCATCCTACAAGGGCTTCTATGATTTCTAGATTTTTCTTGAAGGTGGCTCCTTGGGTGGCAAAAACTTCTTTCTAGTAGAACTCTGTAAGAGCCACAGAATATTTTATGAAAAACATCGGTGCAGTTATATTTAAACAAAGTGGCTTGATGAAGATCTAGCTTTACTTAAAAGATTATTTACTTTATGAAATAATCTGCCACAAGACTTCTTTAAATAGCAAAATCCTCCAGTAAAGGCATTTATTCATTTGCAGTTAAATATTTACTTGCTTGAGCCTAAAGGCACATGCATGCCTTGTGCTGAGCCTCTGCACATTCTCCTCCCTTTCCATCAACTAGCTTTTACTCATTTTCTGTCTACTCTGAGTTTCAAAGTTATAGTATTCTTCCCTTCACAACACTTATCACTACTGCAATTAATTTTTTTTAATTAATTAATGAATTTATTTTTGGCTGCGTTGGGTCTTCATTGTTGCGCGCAGGCTTTCTCTAGTTTCCGCGAGCAGGGGCTACTCTTGGTTGCGGTGCACAGCCTCCTCATTGCGGTGGCTTCTCTTCCTGTTGAGCACAGGCTCTAGGCACATGGGCTTCAGTAGTTGTGGCTCACGGGCTCTATAGTGCAGGCTCAGTAGTTGTGGTGCACAGGCTTAGTTGCTCCGTGGCATGTGGGATCTTCCTGGACCAGGGCTCGAACCCGTGTCCCCTGCATTGGCAGGCGGATTCCCAACCACTGCGCTACCAGGGAAGTCCCTGCAATTAATTTTTAATGTAATTCTTTTAATGCCTTTCTCCCCGAAAGACCGCAAGTTTCATAAAGAAGGGAAGAGGCTGTATGTGTTGTGTTCATGGCAATACAGAGCCCAGCAGCATATTTTAGTCCATAGGAATAGTCCAATAAATACCTATGACATCAATTTAAGATCTCTGTTGTTAAAAGAATACAGTCTTGGTTAAGACATAACAAGAAACCATTGTACATACATCCTCGGCTAAACTCCAGGAAGCACTAAAGCTCTCAACTCACAGATCAGAGTACCATTCCTCACAGATTCCAATAACTGGCTTATAAGTAAACAGGGATAGGAAGAATTTGAAACTATTCAGGAGAAATCTTTAAATTTCCATTTCCTACATCTCATGTCTCTGCATTTCCATTACCTACATCTCCTTTTCCAATGTGCAGAGATAAATGGGGCAGACGAAAAAAAGGCAACAAGTGAAATATAAACTCCTTATCACTCACTAAAAGGAGGATTGTTACTAGAGAAAGTGCTTCTGTGTCTGCCAGCATACAAAATGGAGACTGGAATGCTGCTTGCCATCGGGCAATCCTAAAAAATGTTAACAATTCAGCACTACAGGGAATAAGACCTTGAAAGTATGTAAAGAGTGATCAAAATGTACTGTTTTAAGGATACACACATAAAGAAGATATTAAAGGGAATAACTGAGGTAGCAATGTTAAGACCGAGCACTTTTTCATTTTACAGCAGTGATGGGAGAGGCAGGAGGAGGAAAATGCGACAGAGACGCAAGATAGAGGGAAGAGTATGCTCATATTCACTAATAAATACTGCATGCTGACAAAGAGTACGATACCAAAATTGAGAGAAGAGCAATCAGTTGGTAATCATAAATGGAGCAAGGAGGGACTATTAGATGGATGCCTGACACTGTCACATTGCAGGCAGGAAAGAGAAAAAGGAGGAAGGGACAAAGACACTTTTTTTTTTTTTTAAATTAAAAAAACATTTTTTTTTGGCCGTGCCATGTGGCATGTGGGATCTTAGTTCCCTGAACAGGGATCGAACCCACGCCCCCTACAGTGGAAACAGGGAGTCTTAATCACTGGACAACCAAGGAAGTCCCCAAAGACACTTCTAGTAGCAGCATCCATGAAGTAGAAATAGTGGTCAAAATGCTAGGAAAGCTCAAGGTACACCTGACAACATTCTGATGGTAAGGGAAAAACCAGCAGCGCAGAAAAGCAGGGCTAAAAGGTGTAAAGACAGCCCAGCAGGGATAAGATATAAGCCTTGAGAGCAGGTCGTACAGGAGGCAGCCACAACTGACTGAAGCTGATTGTTGGGTGCATTCTTTCTAACTGATTCCTCTCTTTGCACCAACCTTCCTAGTATTTTTAAAAAGCCCTCCCTGCATTTGTGTGGATTTTTTTTTTTAACATTAGCACTACCATATGCATTTAATATCACCTAGGAGAGACTCAAAGCTCATCAGTCTGATGCACTGCCAAATGTCAGATGAGTAAGAGTAGCAGAACAGGTTTAATGCCTCCAAATTCTCTCTCCCTTCTTTCCAAATAATGGATTTCGGTCTGCTAAAAGGTACAAAGTTCTTTCCAGAGTCTAGATCTTTTGTAAGCCATAAGCCTGATACTAGAGGTTACCTTCCCCTCTGTTGTGACCTCTCCACCTCATTTGTTCTAGTTTTGATTTTTTAAAATCGATCTTAGGGTTGGCAGCTTTGGCTTAGTTACCAAAGCCCAGTTCATGATGTTCACACTGTGTTCCAAGAGGGGAGGCTGAGCGCTCCCAAACTCAATTCCACCATGGCATGCTGCTTTGTATGTTGGGGTTTCTGGTAAGAATTCAACGGGAAAAATTGTTCCACTCCTTTATGGAATCAGTACTTACTGCAAGGTATATTTTAAACCACTTAGTTTTTGTATGTTTTTAAAACTGGGTCTTCTGATGGGCAAAAGGTTGTTTTTATCTCTCTCCTCCCGCCCCCCATTTTACAGACCCTAAAGCGGGCATTTAAGAGTCAACTGAATACACTTCCTTAAACAATGTAGCCTCTGAGAACACTGGGGAATTTCTAAAGTAATTATTTATTTCCATGTGTTGGTGCTTAAAGATGATCAAATTGGGCACAGACCAAAATGTTATGTGTGTGTAGGGGGTTGGCCTGGCACACGTGTTAAGAAGATTTTAAGAGTGGTAAGTTTGACAGGTAAAGCAAAAGGTGTGTGGACACTAAGGTAAAAGCTTTTCCCTTACAGAAACCGAAAGACTCAACAGCACATTTTCTACCGGGACGGGCTTCTCAGCCCCAGAAAGGGCTCCGTGTCCTTCATCCTCATGAGCCAAGTCTGATCCCGGCTTTGAATAAATCTTCGAGTCCCTGCTTTCAGTGGAGAGATAAGGCTTTCTACAGACAAGTAGATTAGGGGTCGCCTCTTCGTCGCTTCAGAATAATAAAGGGCTACGAGACCGCAGGCTTGGGAGTTGTGGCAACGGCGACAGGGACACAGGAAAAAGGGGCAGATTCCGCGCCGTCCTGCGGCCCCCAGGCCTGTCAGCTCTTCACCCGCCCGCCCACCCCCATTCTTCGGTCTAAACTTACCAGGTGGGAGCTACGGCCTTGGACAAGGAGTAAGTTACTGAGCTAGGTCGAGTCGAGTTCCGCTGCGCTTCTTAAAGACGCTGCCGAGAAGAGGCTGAAACCCAGCAGCCGCCGCCGTCGCCGCCACCGCCTCTGTTACCGGGGGGTCTCGCCTCCATCGCTGGCTGCGAGAACTCTGAAGGCACGTGACCGGAAGGACCAAGGCGGGCCTGCGGGGCACGTGACCCCAGAGCGCGGCCGCCATGACACCTTCCGCTAGTTCCCTCCCTTCCCCGCCGGTGCCCGCCTGTTTCATTTCCTCTCGCCGGCTTTAAGCGGTGAAGGGTCCCGGGATCCTGCCTGGCTCACCCCTTTGGCCTAGAGCTCCTCCGGTCCCGATCGGCGCTGCGTCTTCGGCCGACAGCGGCCCGCTTACTGCAGGCCACAGAGAGCGTAATCACGACCGCGGCCCGAGGGGGAGGGACCACGCGCCAGCAGGGGCGTAACCTGTCACGTGACGAGGAAGTACAGTTAACAGCTTTGTCCCAGCGTCCCCGGCGCTCCGGGATGACGTAAGCCAGGGAGGGGAGGAGCAGGAGGGGAGACTGGAGTTAAGGTGCGGCTCTTAGTGCGCGGTGAGTGTTAACGGCACCCAGCCGGGAGACAGGGTGTGACCCATTGGAATTTGGGGGCTACCGGCCTGGAGATGGTGGAGAGAGGCTGAGACCTACAGGCTGTGAGCCTGGCTTTGAAAACTTGATTACCGAGGCTCCTTTCAAGAAATCTGAGTATAGTATTAAGTTACTGCTGTTAAAATGTTAGGAGTTCCGCTAGTCAGGGAGCTTGTGGTCAGGAACTGTCTGCAGTGGGGTGTGCGAGGCATGCTGAGTGCATGAATGAGTGAGTCGCCATTTCTTGGTCTGAGGTGAAGAGTTGTTCTCTGTTACTTGGGTTTAAAGATCCCCATTACGGGAATGAGGGAATCTCGTACTTCCCCTCCGCATAGTATCTTTAATTTTTGCTTCCTTTCTTTTCTCTTTTGCCTCCTCTTCCTTCCACGCCCCTAGTGGGGAAGAAAGAAAGCTGTGATTTGCATTGGGTGTTTGCGCAGCAAACACTAGTCCATTAAAATGAATAAAAATGAGTACTAGGACGAAGAGAAAAGACTTTTCTTGATTCTACTGCTCCTTTAGTTACCATCGAGCAGTGCGGGGAAATGGAAAGGTAATTAGATTTGGACTCAGGATTAGTGGATTCTAGTCGCAGCTCTACTTGTGAACTCTGTGACCTTGGGCAAGTCGACACTTCAAAAAGTTCTTTCATTGACTTTGGTAAGCATTTATGACCACCTTCTATTTGCTTAGTTTTTTGCTAGGCTAACAGTGTGACAGACTTAACAGAAGTAATAGTTAAACTCGGATCTGCAGGAAGTTAGTGTTTTGTTAGATGGAGGAAGATTCAAGGAACAGCATATATTAAACCATGGAGGCACAGAAAGTTTATAGAATGAAAGGTTTGTACAGAGCTTTTTGTTGTTAAGCACATACTTAACAAAATCTTGAATATATATGACGAAATCACTGTGCTGTACACTTGTAACTAACACAACATTGTAAATTAGCTATACTTCAATAAGAAATCTTGTTCAAGAAAATTTAAAACATAGACAAAAGTAGACAGGATAATATAACGAACCCTCATGTGCACCTAACCAAACTTTAACAGGTATCAGCATTCTGCTGTTCTTGTTTGAACAGTTTTAAATTTTCTAGGTACTTTTTATATCCATTATCACATTTGATTAATGGCAGCTTTCAATTTGAGCTCAATTCTACTGTATCTAGGTACTGGCTAGGAAGATTATATTCATTTTATTTGAAAATTTCTTTGGGTTTTAGTTAACTGCTTGCTCTGTTGAATCAAAAGTGTGACATGGCACATTGTAAAGCAATTATACCCCAATAAAGATGTTAAAAAAAAAAAGTGTGACATGGCTACTTTAAAAACATCTGGAAAAAAAAGTCTGATACTGTTTTAGGATGTAACATAGAAATTTAGTGTCCAGGTCAAGGACTTAGTGTTTCTACTCTATTCTGTGTATCCAGCTACTTAAGGAGATTTATATTCAGTTCTGGAGACCACATTTTTAGGCAAACTAAAGCTCTTGTGTGGAAGGCTGATCAGAACAGAGAGGAATTTGGAAATTGTCAGGTCAGGAAGAACTGGGGTTGATGAATTTTTAGAAGACCTCATAACACTTTTCAAATACTGAAGGACTGTTTTGAAAGGAGTGAACTTATATCCTTAAACTGTAGAAGCCACAGTTGGAAATAAAAGCTCCAAGTCATCAGGTTTCAGCCCAATAGTAGAAAAAGTACGTTATAACAGTGAAAGCTGTGGAGGAGTGGAATGGGCAGCTTCATGAGAGGGAGCATTTCCTTTCCCTTGCTGAAAGTGTTCAGGGATCCAGCACAAGACTAATTCCTGAATTACGTGGATGTGTGCACTGAATTACCTATGAGTCTTCCACTTTGAGAATTCTGGGAAGTGGGACTTACGCTGGGCCTGAAAGGCTGGGCAGATTTTAGTAAGTAGATCTGGAGGGAAAGGAGTCATTTCAGAGAGTAAACGCAAAGAAAAATATAAATTTGGAGTTGGCTCAACACTATCACTAGCAACTTCTCTTGAGAACTGACATTGTTTATGCTATTCCTTTTTCATTCTCGTCTCTATTAAGTCTTTTTCCGAAAAATAGAAACTTACTAGGTTTTTTACTCTGTTAGGTCATAATTTCCAGGTCATTCTCTCTTCACTGAGATCAAGACCAAATGGTCTATCCGTCTCAGAGACTGTTTTAAGATTGCAAGTGGAAGAGATAGCTGCTGTGGGCCTGATGTCATTCCTTTCTGTCTTTCTTAGGATCTTGTACAGTGATTTTATTTTCTTTTTCCTGTATTTTCAGTCCCTTTCATTTTTTAAAAAAATTATTTATTTATTTGCCTGCTCCAGGTCTTAGTTGGGTCACACAGGATCTTAGTTGTGGCTGTGGAATCTTTGGTTGCAGCATGCAGGAATCTAGTTCCCTGACCAGGGATTAAACCTGGGCCCCCTGCATTGGGAGCACAGCGTCTTAACCACTGGACCACCTGGGAAGTCCCTTCAGTCCCTTTCATTCTAAAGCCTTTTCTTTAGCTGCTATCTACAAATCTGTTTGCGTCTCCCCTGCTCACAAGGTCGAGAGGTTTTCTCCTCCACCAGATTTCTTGAGTAATTGAAAGGCCTTGTCTTTAGTTCCGTACCACCCCTCCCACCTTTTCTCAAGTCTTTTTTCTAGTGTCTACCCACAGCGCTTCACAGAAATTGTGATCTCCCAACACCAAATTCTTCAATGCCTTTCTGTTGCCTACCAAATTAAAATTTGTGCAGGTTCCTTAGTTTGAGATTCACAGTGCCTTGTACCTTGTGACTGAATTACTGTTCCAGCTTTATCTTTCATTTTTCTGTTGCTTGTGTCCTGTGTTTCAACCAAAGACTAAACTTGTATTCTCCAAATATATCTTCTGTATCTTTGCTTATTGCTGCCCTACCTGCTACCCTTTCTTTTTTCCTTGTGATAAAACCTACTCAGCTCCAGTGCTACTTCCCTTAGGAAGTTTTCTATGGTTACTTTTAACTCAATGTGATCCCTCTGTCCTCTAAGTCCCGACATTGGACCTTGCTTACGTTTCCCTTATGAGGGTGTGTGTGTGTGTGTGTGTGTGTGTGTGTGTGTGTGTGTGTGTGT